>NC_081414.1:243315597-243523097 GCF_030272615.1 Cryptomeria japonica
ATAATATGATCAATATATCAAATCACCACAAGGAAACATAGGCCCCACCAGAGCATGCCATAAATGGTCTAACTAAACATCCCCATAAGCTACAAGGGGTCGATATCTAGTATCGCAGATGACATGTACCAAACCCTCATGAATAAACTTCAAACATTTATGGATAATTGAAGGGACTGCATCCATTGAAATTAACAAAGGAAAACCTAGTTTAAATCGAAAAAGATCTGAGTCAAGGAAGATAACAAACTTAGATGAAACAACCTTGGGTCCCACCAGGATCATCAAGGTGATACTACCCAAAGGAGAAATAATTATTCTCAAGGTAGCATGACAATTGTCATATCTCATCCTATGCCATCCATTTAAGAGAAAAGTCTCCTCCATAACGACATCGACTTTGCATGAAGGATCAACCACCATACCCATACCAGTTTGGTTGTTAAGCTTCGCAGGGATGTACAGAGGAGCAGGCTCTCCACAATATGGGGCATCTAGAATGGTGAATGATATATCAAATACTTTCGTCTTCTGGCTAGGAGATGAGATTAGAGTGATAGTAACCATGTTAATATAAGGGCCATCATCTAGCACTGAATCTGATGCATAGATAAAATTAGACGAATGTGGTGGGAAAGGATCTATGCAGATTTGTAACTCACTGTTTGTCTTGTCAACAAACTTGTTAGATTTATGTTTTCCATCACTGACCTTTATATCTCCACTATCAATGTGGTCTTGGATTATATGTCTAAGACGATAACAACGCTCAGTGTCAGGACTAGGCACACGATGGTGTTAGCAATTGACACTCATTAGGTGGTTTCCGGTGATTGATTATTAGTTTAGGCTTGTCATTGATGGCAGATCTTCATGGATATCCGATCTAGTGGTCGTAATTCTTCTTATCCGGAAGTGGGTGTTACCCGATAGCTGATTAAGCGGTATTTCAGGAAGAACAAAGCATTCTTGGGTACGAAAGATTTTCGATGATTGTAGTGCATTTTAGCGTGTTTGAGATGATTGGGATGACATAGACTTATCATTTTTCTATTATTTTGGTGATCCACACATCTTTTTGGATCCATTCAAGTTGAAATGTGACTACACGTTACACCTTGCAGGCTGACATGATGTATGACCTATTTTGTGGTTACCAGTATGTAAGTTTGGTGTGGGTGATCTTTTTAGTGGATGGTGTTGTAGACACCTAAAAATGGTCAACGCTTGCGGAATCATACTTTAACATTTGCGCATTGCCTCATTTTAGGTTTTTGCGTCGCATTAACATTTCTCCTATGATTCGCACTTGGTCTTTATCATTTGTGAGCATCGAGTCCTTCTTCTGCATTCTTCATTTGTATCGCTTTCGAATTAGGGTTTTGTCCTCTTATCAATCTTGTCGTTTTGAGATCGATTTATCATCGATCCTCGTCCTTGTCAATCTTGTCAATTTTGCGATCGATTTGTCATCGATCCTTGTCCTCTTCAATCATGTCAATTGGCGCATTTATCAATTAAATCATTTATCACATTGGTCCTTTGTTAATCAGAATCAAATCGATATCAATTATCTTTCATCAAGACCTAATTGTCATCTTTGCATTGCTAATTCATCTTCTAGGGTTTCGTGATTTAATCATTTAACCTTGTTTGTCATTTCTCCCTTTAGGATTAATAAATTATTTATTTATCCTAAGTCTTCTCATCTCAATTAAATGTTCATTTAATTGGCTAATTATTCCTCTTTTTGTGAATTAATTAATAAATGACAAATTATTAATTAATTCACCTAATTTCTTAATTTCTAATTTTCCTCTTTTTCTAATTTTCTAATTTTCTAATTTCTAATTCAATTTTCTCCTATTTCTCTCCTAATTTCATGGGAATGACATTTCAATTTGTCATAATTTGTCATAATTGACAATCAATCAATTTTGCATAGAAAGTGCATAATTTGTCATAAATTTGTCATAATTGACATTTTTGATTTACAATTTCCATTTGAATTGAATCATGCTAATTTGATCATTTCTCCAATTTATCTATAAATTGGATGAATTTCTTCAATCTCAATCTAATAATCACTTTCTCGAATCAATCACGCTTTGAGTACTCTTGTGCCAATGTCAATCTTGCTTTCACATTAGGTTTATGCACTTGAAGGTGAGATCCACAAACAAAGGCTATTTGGAGAAGAAAGAAGGACAATGGAGCCGCATGAAGGAGACATTCGAATCTGCATCTGGTTTGCTTAGTTTTTAGTTTTGAATGTTTGCTTTTCATGTCTCTATTGAGTGTAATTAGGATTGATCATTGCAATGAGCTTTCGTGATTGAGCTATATTAGTATTTTGATATTTGCTTTGATGATTTCCACATTTCCTAGCTACATTAATTGGTGAACCCGACGTGAACTAACCACTTAACCATGCTTTTGAGTGCTTTTGAGTTGATTTGCAGGTCAAAAACCCAAGAAACAGGGTAGTGCAATGTTTTCTGGGAACTTCTGCGCCTGTGTCAAGCATTCTGCACCTATGTCAGACATTCTGTGCCTGTGTCAAGGACATTCTGTGCTTGTTTCAGACATTCTATGCCTGTGTCAGACATTCTGCGCCTGTGTAGGGCCAGAAACAAAGGTAAAAGACAGTGTTTTTCACTTGCAAATTGTTTTCTTTGGCATTCTGTTTCTGCTTTTTTGGTTTTGTTGGTATTGATTCTCTGTGCAGAACCTTGGCATACACATGACAAAGACAACAAATGAAAGTACTAACACGTTTTATGTAGGTTCGATAGTCAAAGACTAAACATATCAAACTTCTGACTTGGGTTTTTGCAGGTTGCCTTGGAATACAACTAAACTTTGTGTTTGAAATTAATATTTAGGCACCTAGTATGATTTCTAAATAGGATGGAATCAATATATGTTTGCTTTGATTGTTGAGTTTGACATTGGAGTAGGAGAGTATGCTCTCATCCTTCTTAGGGTGATCAGAAATCCAGATCTTTAATACCATGCTCATGTTTTTGATTGTGTGTCACCTTTAGAGGGCCTGCCTTCCCGACCACTTGCTTTTGCAAGCAAGTGATAATCATGAGAAGGGAATGACCCAAAGTGAGTACGGCTAGAATACCTTGGCATTCTAACTCACTATAAACAAATACCTGATGGGCGAAAGCTTTGAAGGAAGGGTTATGTGGGAATTGCAGTTACTTGGGAAGTGATGACCCTTGAACTCTTTCTCATATCAACATCTAAGTAGGACCTCATAGTCTAAATCGTGCTTGCGCGACTACATTTGTTTGGTATCTTGATGGGCTTAATGTCTCAATCACGCTTGCGTGACATCAAGGAGTAACGCTTAACAGAAATCCTTACTAAACACCTTGTATTTAGAGGCCAAAAATCCTTCTAGTTGCTTGAGAAGGACAAGTTCAGATACTTGGAAGAGATACTAAGTTCGCCATGGGGAGATTTCCATGGGGACTGATGCTTTGCTGCCCTGAGAAGTGAGTGCCATGGAGGGGAGCCCGTGGGGTCAAGCATCTATGTATTCTCCTTGAATCCCATAACGAGTCTACCTCTCAAGTACCTAATGTCCTTGCCTACCATAAGAAATGTGTGAATGAGCATGATTGTCTTGAGTCTAAGTTGAAGTATCTTGTCTTCTTTATTTGTCAAAAGTTGAGTTGTGTCTCATTTCAAAAACAAGACAAATTGATTCAAAACAAGGTTAAACACAAGAGTATTTCATTCAACAAAGTTCAAAACACCTTCAAACATGGTTGTCAAACATTTTTCAAAATCTTGTCTCAACATTCATGTCAGTTAGATTTAGGTTCATCCTAGGTTTGCATTTTGCAAGTTCATTGTCAAGTACCAAGGTTAGGTTTCACCTAAGTCATACTCCTTTGCATATCAATAAGGGTCATCCATTTGTATGTGTCCTCTTGCATTAAAGTCATACCATTGTCATACATTTGCATTTGCATACCCTAGGTCTCTTCATTAAGCTTAGGTCATTATCATATCATATTAGGGTCATTTGCATAGTAATTGTCCCTTAGCATATAGTGTCAAAACTAGGTTTTGTCATACTTGAGTAATCCAAATCTTTGATAAACCCTAAGTCATTGTTAAGAAGTCTAGACCTTATCAAACATTTTCTTTTTATGTCATTATTGTCATTTGGTCAAACCTAGCTTAGTATCCAAGCATATAGGAGAGACTTTGTCATTTGTCCTTTTGTCACTTGGTCCTTTTGTCCTTTGAGGTCTGGACATCATTTCAATTTCCTAAGGGTCTCTTTTAGATTTGCGTTCCAAAAAGTTTGTCAAAATCTTCGAAAACAACCAAAAACATAGATTGCATTCTTGCCATAGATTGCATTTTCATCTATTTAGTTTGCATTTAGTTGCATGTCATACATTATTCTTGAAAAATTCCAAAAATATTGCATTTGCATAGTGACATGCCTATTGAAACAAGGTCAAAATCTAAAAAGATGGGCGAACCAATGTATCAACCCATTGACAACATAGCAAATTCGCAGTTTCAAACTAGTCAAACAGTGCAAATTGAAGGTTCATCAAACACATCATTACCACCATATGGAATGGTTCAACTTGGACCACCTCCATTATATGAACCAGTATTTGTACCCATGAAACCAGGACATGGGAGTGTTCCACCAACTCCAAGAGGAAATGCACCTTTTGATTGGAATCAACCAAACTTGCAACATGAAATACAAACATTATATGAAGAACAAACTCTTTCGCAAGGATTTGGTTCAGATCAAGGCATTCAACAAGAAACGAATCCAAATGTCCAACCAGATTCTTCATCAGATTCCGATGCTTCTGATGATGTTGACATGTTCCTTCAAGATCCAAAGTTGACAAAAAAGATGGATAAGTTCTTGAACAGGGTCTTTAAGATGTTTTGACAAAAGTATCTTAACATGATGAGTAATGTGACCTCCTCAAGTGAGCAAGTCAATGTGCAGAAACAACAAGGTGGTGAGCTATTAAGTTTCTCTCCGCATCCAAATGAAGAAAATGTGCAACAAGCAACTCAACCTACCTTGATGAGTAAACGTTCTTCAAAGGCATTGACAATGACTATTCCTCAAAAGTCACCATTTGAGACAATAAATAATCCATTATTCAACACAACACCTGTAACGCAAGATCAAATGAAGACCGCAAAAATATTGACAACCATCCCTCAACAAGAAGTGGTTCCTTACATGCATAAAATTGGATCAACATCTAAGATGCAAGAAAGCTTCACGATTGGAATGCCTGATATCACCAATGTCCAAAACAATTCCACGATGCAACAAAGTTCTTATGTCCCGTTAAGCTCAATATATTTGCCAAACACTATTGCGATAGATCCTTCGATAATGGCGACACAAAGAACTACGGATAGTGGTTTGCACCAACAAAAATTGTTGCAACAATTGAGTAATACACAAAAGGTACAATCGAATGTGCAAACAAGCAATGTACAACAACAACAATATCACATTCGACAACAAATTGTAGCGCCTTCGGCACCATTACAAGTTAATGCAAACTTGCAACCATTACAATGGATTGGACAAACAACACAACAAGTTAATGCAAGTGCTATACCCCATCTTAAGGAGAAACAACAAAAACCACCTAAACAAAGTTTTTTGCAAATGATGGGATATACACCACGACAACAATTGGCACAAAGTCAACAAATTCTGATTCGTCAGCATCAACAACATGTGCCTCAATATGTGCCAAGGCAAACAAGCTATCATACTTCACAACCGCAATTGGCGCCTGTGCAATATCAACAACATACTCAATTGCAATATCAACCTAGGCTACAAGAAGCATAGCAACAAGGTCGATATCAAGGCATGGCACAACCACAACAACAAGAGATGTACCAAGAACATTATATGCCGGAGACACCAAAAACGGCCATTTCGGAACATCAACAACCAATCGGAAATATGATGTATCGACAAAGAGTACCCACCAGGATTAATGATGGACCTCCAAAATCTGATACAATTGCGCAACAACTTGAGAAATTGCAATGACAAGTTGACGTATTAGAAACTAAAGGAACAAAGAAGATCAGGATTTGTGTCCTAATCCATTTGATAAGAGCTTATACATGCCTCCATTCCCTAAACATTTTGAGGCACCTAATTTTGAGAAATATAAAGGGAATGGCAATCCAAAAGATTACATTCGAGCATTTTTCACGGCATGTACTAAAGTGAGCTATGAGAAGACATATTTAATGCGATTATTTGCACGAAGTCTTACGAGACAAGCCATGGATTGGTATTCGCATCTGCCAGGAAATATAAAGACTTGGTCTGAATTGGCTCAAAAGTTTTATCTCACTTTGCATTTAACATCGACAGTGACGTGACTATGTCAGATTTATGCAACACCAAGCAAAAGCAAGGCGAGCTGTTAGTGACTTTCTTGCAATGATGGCGAAGCTTGTATAGTCGTTCTTCCCTCGATATACCTGAAGAACAACAAGTGAATCTGTTTATCCAAAATTTGGTCCCAGAAATGATGTATGAACTAAAATTGAAAAGTCCCAGTACTATTGAGAAACTCATTAAGAAAGGGATGAATATTGAAACTGCTCTTGTAGCTAAGGGAATCATTAAGCTTAACAAAGACAGTGACAACACGAACAATTCAGGGGATAGAAATAGATTTTGGTATAAGAACAAGAATGTCACTAATGATGGAGTTGTTGATGCAAGAGTGGTGAATACAAATCAACCCCCATTCACGATCAAGAAATTGAGCGTTCCTAATATGTCAACTATGGAACAAAATTGAACACCAACAAGCAATGTTACTCAACAGCTGCAATACCGACAGCATCTTCAACAATATAATCAACAACAAGGCCAGCTCCAAAGCCAGCAGCGCAAACCTTTCCGATCAAGGGATGGGCCTCCTTGACAATTTACACCATTGGGAGAGCCTATTGAGTCGGTAATGAAGCAATTAATACAAGCAAAATTTATTAAGCTACCAGATATCAAGGCAGAACCAGTAGTAAAACCGCATTGGTGGAATGATAATGCATACTGTGAGTATCATCGGTCCAAAGGACATAAAACTGCGTCATGTTTTCAATTGAAACATATGATTCAAGATTTGTTAGAGCAAGGCGTAATTGAGGTAGATCCACCCCATGCGACCTCTAACACTGATCATACTATTTTTAAAACTCCTTTGCTTGATCATGACAAGGGTAAAGCGTCTTCTTCAAACTCTACCCAAACAACAAATTATGCAAATACTGGTTATAACAATGTCATCAATTGTTTTCGCGCATCAAATGAGTATGTTTCCACCCTAAGAATAAAGGGACAAGATCCTTCTTGCGCAGTTACCACTTGTCGATCTAAAATAGTCCTGAAAGGAGCTCCTGCAGCTCCTTCCAAACCAACTCTTGCAAGTCAGTATAATCTCTTGGATCATCTAGGAAAGACACCTACACAAATATCAATCCTTGAGTTGTTGAAAATGTCTCCCATGCATCGTGCAATCCTGGATAAAGATTTAATTGAGTCCACTGTCCCGACAGATATTGATGTTGACTAGTTTCAAGCCCGGATTGGACATCTAGCTGTTTCCCAAAATGTCGCATTTTTTGATAATGATATCTCACCTGATAAGCTCCCTCATAATGATCCTTTACACCTTGAAGTCTTTGTCCATAATTGCAAAATCCGACGAGTCTTGATAGATGGCGGAGTGGGTCTTAATATTTGTACCTTGAGAGTGGTCATTGGCCTTGGATATATAGAAGATGACATTGATGCTTCCAGAAGAATAACAATAAAAGCATATGATGATGCTGAGCGCCCATCCAAAGGGATAATTACATTGCCTATCAGAGTCGGTCCAGTGATAGAAAACACTTTCCTGCAGGTCCTAGACCTTGATCTTCCTTATAATATGATCCTTGGCCGTCCATGGATCCATGCAATGAAAGCAGTTCCATCCACTTATCATCAATGTTTAAAATATCCTTACAATGGAACTGAGATAACAATTCTAGGAGACCCTAATCCATTTCAATTTTGTGCTACTCTAAAGGATACCCCTCAGTAGCAAGTCCCAGTCAATAGAGAGGCCAAATAAAATGGTTATGTGGATCCTAATGAATTGTTAGATGCTGTCAAAGGAAAATTGAAGATACAGGACCAAGGATACAGAGAATATTCAATGGATCAAACATTCCTCATCGGGAATTTACCAATATCTCCAAAATCATGTGGCAAACCACATTTATTGCAAAAGGAACCTAAGGTTGTTATTCAATATTAGCCTCCCACTACATTTACAAGATGGGGTGAACTTGACAAAGAAACTTTAGATGATGATGTCATAGATTGGCTTTACAAAGATCCAACTGAGACCCCACCTGTCAGGTTGCTAGTGGAACGATACAACAAAGGATTTACTATGCTACAAAAGAAAGGATATGATGGCTGCAGTGGCTTAGGCTTGAACAACAATGGAAGGCTAGAACCTATTATACCCAAGATGCGACCTCCAACTTTAGGGTTAGGTTTTGTACCGTTGCGAATTGGACCCTCATCTTCCAAAGTGCCCACGTGTAGAAAAGGGTGTGACTCTGATGATGAAATAACACCTGAGGATACCCAACCTGAAACTGATTCCAATGAATGGGAGTGGAGTTCTTTTTCTTCTAGCTCCTATGCCCTCGACAATATTTTCCTTGACCCTGATAATTTGCCTATGGAAGAAAAACATGAACTAACTCCTCTTCCTAAAACATGTCCTCATGCTTGGATAGAGTCATTCTGGGATCCAAGCTTCGAATCAGATACAAGCAGTTCGGATAGTGACACCACAGATGTTTACATCTTTACCATATCAGCCCTTTCTCTCCTTACAACCGATGATGACATGCCCCTCATCTATCCCCAACTTATCCAACATGACCAACAAGAACCACTCACATTGGACTGTTTTCAAAATGACGAAGCAATTGCAGAATTCCTTGGACTATGGGAAGGCATACCACAAGGTGATCATAAGGCAGGATTTGCTATTGATTTGGATTCCACAACATATTTTGGGGAGTCAACTCCATCTTCCAGTCATCAAAATGAAAAAAGAAAAGAAACAGTAAAAAATCAAAAGAATAGATCTTTGAGTGAAAACCGTAAGGCACTCTCTGATCATACAAAAGTAAAAATAAAAGACGTACTTGCAGGTGAAAACCTCTCTGAGGCACCCAAAGGTGGAAGAGTGGACATACCCCTATCAAGTTAGGATAAAACAACATTGCTTGTGGAAATGACCGAGGAAATCAATTTGGGTACACCTGACAACCCCAAGGTCATTCATTTTGCTGCTTCTATATCAAAACAGGAAAAGATAGACTTTGTCAATTTCTTTCTTGAGAAGAAGATCAGTTTTGTATGGTCCTATGCAAATATGCCTGGCCTTGATCCAGAACTAGTCCTTCATCACTTGCCATTAAAAGCAGATTCTAAGCCTGTCAAACAGAAACTTAGAAAGATGCATCCCCAGGTGGCTCTTTTGGTCAAGGTAGAACTGAAAAAATTATTGGATGTGGGCTTCATTAGACCCATTGATTATGCAGACTGGATTTCAAATTTAGTACTAGTTAGCAAGGTAACTGGGGGCATTAGAATCTGTACAGATTTTAGGGATCTCAATAAAGCATGCCCTAAAGATGATTTTCCATTGCCAAATATCGACATCATAGTTGACATGACTGCTGGATATGAGATGCTCTCATTGATGGATGGTTTCTCTGGCTATAACCGAATTCGCATTGCTCCTAAAGATCAGCATAAGACTGCATTCACATGTGCTTGGGGTACCTACTGTTGGAATGTGATGCCCTTTGGTCTTAAAAATGTAGGCGCAACATATCAAAGAGCGATGACGACAATTTTTCATGATTTCATGCATACTTTGATGGAGGACTATGTTGATGACTTATTATGCAAATCTGTCACAAGAGATAGTCATTTAGCCATCCTGGGCCCAATCTTTGACCGAATGGAGACTTACAAGCTCAGACTCAATCCAAAGAAGTGTGTCTTTGGTGTCACTGCTGGCAAATTACTAGGGTACATTGTTTCTCACAGAGGCATTGAAGTTGACCCTGCCAAGGTTAAAGCAATAATTGATATGCCTCCTTCTAATCTCCATCAACTACATAGTCTATAAGGAAAGCTACAGTCAATCCACCGATTTATAGCTCAGTTGGCTGACAAATGTCATCCATTCCAGCATCTACTGCATAAAGGTGTCACTTTTAAATGGACTGAGCAATGCCAATCAACCTTTCAAGCTCTCAAAGACTATTTGCTGTCGCCGCCTATCCTAATGCCTCCTATAGAAGGAAAGCCTTTTATATTGTATATTTCTGCAACTGAAATGGCACTAGGAGTTCTCTTGGCCCAACAGGATGAGAACGACAAAGAGAGAGCTATTTACTACATCAGCCAGACACTGGTAGGTTATGAGCTAAATTATTCAACTATTGAAAGGGCATGCTTAGCAGTGGTGTTTGCAACACAAAAGCTTCGACATTATATGTTAAATCACCAAACATTGTTGGTTGCAAAAATTGATCCCCTAAAATACTTGCTTAGCAGAGCAGCTTTGACGGGTCGCCTAGCAAAGTGGGTTATGATCCTCAGTGAATTTGATATTGAGTATATGGAGCGAAAGGCGATAAAAGGACAAGTCATTGCAGATCAACTTGCAGAGGCTCCTATTTATGATGATCATCCCATGTTGACTGATTTTCCAGTTGAATCAGTCTTTGCTCTCACATCCTCTAATGAATGGAAGTTATACTTTGATGGATCCCATACCAAGTTCGGGTCCGGAGCAGGCATCTTGTTTGTCACCCCTCAAGGTGATGCTATTCCCAAGTCCTACAGAATAACTTTTCATTGTACCAATAACATTGCAGAGTATGAAGCACTGGTCACAGGACTCCAAGTAGCGGTCCACTGGAACATCACGCATTTGCAAGTCTATGGAGATTCTCAATTAGTTATCTGACAAGTGAATGATGATTACGAAACAAAAGTGTAGCGTCCTAAAATTGCGACACTTGCAATTTCGACTGCATTTCGGTCTTCACGATGGCGACGCAACACGCAACCTGAATGGAGACCCCGAAGCTTGCTCACGACACCAAAAACTACATTTTTCAAGTACCCTGGCCTGAACCTCCTTGCACCCTGATGTCCCGGGAGGTGGGACCAGAGCGCCCAGCACCCTGGTCCCTCAGGACCAGAGCGCCCAGCGCCCTGGTCCCTGGGTCCTATTTTGGGCTCGGTCTCCTAAGGGGTCTCGAGTCTTTTTGTTTGCAATTTGGAAATTAACTTTCCTGGTCGGCCTAAGGTCAGGAAAATCAGTCTATCAGCCCTAATTGACAAGTATATAAACTACATTTTTCTCTCTCATTTGGAGATAAAACACATACATGACAGAAAAAAGGCTTGGAAACTATACTCAAGCATTCAAGCATTCAAGCATTCCTTCAAGCAATTGATCATTTCAAGTCTCCATTCAAGGCTAAGTGTTGCATTCAAGACAAGGATTCAACCATTGAAGAGGAGATCACATACTACATGCTACATACAACATACAACATACAACATCTAAACCTTCGCACATAAGGATACAAACATCCTTAGAACAAGGTATTAGTACTTGTTTTACAGTCATTTACATTTACAGCTCTTGCTCATTTCTTGGTTAATTCCAAAACCAGGGTTTGACCTAAAGGCAAACCCCTAATCCCTAACCCCCCAATCGTCTTCGCTTTTCTATGTGTAGGTTGCAGGTATGCGGCTGAGATTGAAGATCTGGAATCCTTGTGCAGAGACGAACAGATCCCCCTTCGTTTCGCGGATTTTTCGGAGGACCGTGGCGTCGGGCGCCATTGTCCCGACAACTTTTGCTCAAATTTGTAGGACAGCACCGTATCGACATTTTACTGCTAATTCCAGGTCCGCAGCTTCATATTGTATCCCTATCTCAGTTTATAAAGCGAATCTTTGTCACTTTCTATGCATTCCTAGCTCAATTCTTCTATGCACATTCTTTACAAAAGAGGGTAGCCTTGCTGTCTTAACCCTTGAAACTCATTTAGCATCCAATCTTGCATTGCGTGGGATTGGATCTTGTGGGTTTCAACCCCTCTTTTGAATGTAAAGTCTCCCCCCTAAGTGAAAACCATCGAATCCTAGCGAACCTCCCTTCTCTCTCCTTGGAGTTGGAAGAGGGGAGAGCAACTAGGGTTCGATCGCGATTTTTCCGCTTTACATTTTGGTGAACCCGATGTGAACATCCTTTCTGATTTTTCATGCTTAGATCTGAAAAAAATTGATTACATTTCCATGTTTGATCTTTTGCAAAATTTTAGAGGTGATTGCATAAAAACCCTAAAATTTCTTTTTAGTAATTAAACTTGTGAAATTTTTAATTGTTAATGCTTGTTTCAGATCTGTCCTTCTATTACAAATTATCAATTCATATCTATGCTTTAATTTTGAAAATTAAGTGGTTAAGTGTCAAAACCCTAATTTTTGAAACCCTCTTGATCCAACCTTTGTCTGATAATTTCACTGATCAAAACATCTCCAAATCAGCTGTAACTTTGGATTCCACAATAAAATCACAATATCTTTCATCCCTGAAAATTTGGAAAAAAGTTGCGAGGACCGTGGCGCCGAGCGCCATCGTCCCCGACATTTTTTCCGAAATTTCGGGAGCAAGATCTCACTGTATTTTTCTACTAAAATCCAGAATTTTGGCTGATTTTATCAATTTTAACACCTTCAAAATTACAGTCAAAGTTGGTCTTGTGATTGCTTGGATTAAGGCTTTTAAACATTCAAAAATCATTGAAACTGAAATTTTGTGTCAAAATTGTGTTCTTACTGTCCTAAATCTGAAAAGTGCGTTAACATTCATTAAAAATTTCAGTGCTTTATTCAAATTCTTGCATTTTGTGACTTTTGAAATTAAGTGCTTAATTACAACAACTTTGATTTCCGCTTTCAAAATTGAATTTTGCGTGAAATTGAGTCAATTTTTAAATTTCAAAATTTGCATTACTCTTGACATTCCCTCTAAAATCATAAAATTCAAAATTTCAGTTTCCCTCTCTTTTTTCTCAAAATTCAAATTTTGCATTTTTCGACAATCTGGGTAGGGTTCAATTTTGAGATTGCAACTTTAATTTGGCCTATCTACAGATCGTAAAATCACTCAATTTTTTCAGATTGGCTTTAAAATCATCATACCTTTCATCCCTACAAATTTCGAAAAAAGTTGCAAGGATCGTGTTGCACTCCGAGCGCCACGGTCCCGGACATTTTTTCCGAAATTTCGGGAGACTATCGTGATTGCATTTAACAGCTTAAATCCAGAAGATTGGCTGATTTTACTAAAAATTGCTACCTCTAAAATCAAAATTTTCTCTCCTTCTCTAGTGCATGAGTTTTACAATAATAAGCCCTACTTACACTATTCCCGTTAGACGAAGCCGTAGAATTAAGTCTTTCCGAGGTTTAACTACTGAGGAGATGGAACCTAATTTGAATAGCCTTTTTAACGAGGACATGGGTAATTCCTCTAATCCTCCTAATGATGAAGAAGCTCTCCATGAGGTTTCTGTAGAACAAATTTCGAAATTGGATAATCAATTTGACGATTTTCACCAATGGATGTCTCAAGAATACCCTGATAGTCAAGCTCTTTCTTTAATTGAGGATCTAAAACGTATGCTTCAAAGTGATAAGAATGGAATTGATATTTTGCGTGGTATTTCACACATTGTGGATTCGAACGTGATGCCTATGAAGAGTTGTGCCGAAACTTTAGGTTATACACAACCTCCTACACGAGTCAATCATTCTATTCCTTTGATGACTTCTATTGCTAGCATACCTACCTTTACATCGAACATAATGGCTACTTCTACACAAGACATTCCTCCTGTGATCACTAGTCATGGGGGCAATCCCCCTTCTTCAATCAACCCTCTTCCTTCATTTAATCCGACTTCTTCATTCACTCCTTCAATGAGTGTTCCTATTACATCTTCACAAATGAACATGACACAAGGGGGCAATTCATTTAATCATTCCATTCCTCCTTGTAGTGTTCCTCCTGTCCAATCATCTCCTATGACTAATTATCATAGAGTCCCACCACCTTACTCTTTACCTTCTTTTAATAACATAACACCTCCATCTCAATTTAACACATCTAATATGAACTCTTCGACTGAAGCGACCATTAACAATCTTGCACAAACTGTCTCTTCTTTACAGCAACAAATTGCCTCTATGAATCAATCTAAGTTTAGTGTGCCCACATTTGATGTTGCGAGCCCACTTTCTCTTGACATTGTTCGAGCTATCCCTCCTAAACATGTTGAAATCCCGCATTTGGAGCTTTATAATGGTAAAGGAGATCCTCTAACACATGTTAAGACTTTTCAAACAATTTGTACTGATTTTGCTTATGACCCAAGGTTGCTTGCAAAACTATTCATGAGAACATTAAGAGACAAAGCCCTACAATGGTATTGCTCATTGCCTTCCTATTCTATTACTTCTTTCGAACAACTTGCAAATGCTTTCATTCAACAATTTCAAAACAATATAAGTCCTAAAGTTACTTTGATTGATTTAATGCATTGTAAACAAGGTGTTAAAGAAAAAGTGACTGATTTCATTGGTAGATATAAGCATTTGTATGCTCAAATTTCTTTTCCAGTGCCTGACAATGATATTCAAAGAATCTTTATTTCTAATTTACAAAAATATATTCGAGACAAACTTCTATTTTCTGAGTTTACTTCTTTCCAACAGTTGTGTGCCACTCTTCACAATTATCAACTGACTGTGAGTCAAATGGAACAATCACATCCTATGGCTCCGAGTGATAAGGGTGATAGCAGTCAACAACCATTTGGGAAGTTTAAACCGAATAGAGACTCCATCAAATTCAATGAAAACATCATCAACAACAATGTGAATGCAGCATCAGGTGTGCCTCCTATTTCTAAATTTTTCAAGAAAGAAAGAAAGTATACTCCTTTGAATGAATCATTGCATAGTATTATGAATAAATTATTGGAACAAAATGTGCTTACTCTTCCTCCTATAAGAAAAATTGATCCTGCAAAGATTACTTCACCTTATTTTGATAACAAAGCCTTTTGTCAATTTCATCATCAGCCTGGGCATGATACTGAAAAATGTTTTTCTTTAAAGGGTAAAATTCAAGATTTGATTGATAATAATACTATTTCTGTTTCTAGAGTGAATGATAAAGGCAATACATCTGTAGCTCCTCCTAATCAAAATCTTCAGATTTTCACTGATCCATTACCTTCTCATACCTCTAATGCGGTTGAGACTAATGATTCCTCTCTTTCATCTGATGGTCTTGTGTCTATGACTCCAAATGTGATTAACTTTGTAGAGCAGCAAGAAAACCCTAAAGAACCTTCCATCACATTTGATTCTAGTGAAACCATTAGGGCACCTGATGGTCCTTTATACATAGTTGCAAAAGTCAAGAATACACCTTGCCGTGGAGTGCTTATTGATCCTTCGTGCATGGTTAATGTTATTACTGAAGAATTTCTTTTTACTTTGCAATTGAATCAAGTGATTTATGACAAAACAGATGTGATTGTGAAACTATTTGATGCATTTTCTTCTCCTGCAATTGGTTCTATTACATTGCCTATTGAGGTCTATAACAAATCCCTTGATGTGAACTTTGCTATTATTCCATCTTCCGAACAATTTCGTGTGAAGCTTGGCTATCCTTGGCTATCTTCCATGAAAGCTATTGCTTCTCCTATTCATAAGTGTTTGAAATTTCCCCATAATGGTGAAGTTGTTACTGTCAATCATAGCCTCTTTAAACCAGCTGAAAGAACCTCTAGTGTTCCTCTTGATTACTTTTGGCCTAAACAATTCCAATCCCTTCCTCCGCGAAGTGATCATGTTTTCAAATCTTATCAAAAGTGGAAAACAGATATGATCCTATCTTTAAGTGAACCTAGAACACCTAAACTTGACATTCCTATCATTCTTGAGAAGGAAGTGCTTCCTTTGAAAGATAAAACTAATGTCTTTCCTCAAGAAGATTCCCAACCCATCCCTATGGATGTGACTATGTCTATGTCTAATAAACTTCCTACAAGTAGACCTATACCTCCTCGTCATGATGGACTTGGTCTCCTTCCTAAACCAAAAATTCCTCCTTTATATGGAGCAGTTCCTCCTCCTTCCTTTTATAGAGAGAAGAGACCTTCTTCTTCTCCTATTATTCAGCCTAAGAGACCACAACCTAAACACCCAGGTGATAAGGATGAGAACATTCCTCCTCCTCAATCTTCTTCACTTCCTACTAAGACTAGACGAAATCGTTCTGCACGTGAACGCCGACGAAAGCGTCGTCTTAGAGCTCAAGCAGCTGCTTCTCAAACTTTGCCATCTCCAAAAACACCTTCAACGAGCATTATTCCATTTTCTCCTCAGCCGGACATTGAGCCTAAATCTCCTAAACATAAGATGCATGATGGTCTTGATCCTGTGCGAGTTAAAGATCCTATTTTTATAAATCTTGATGATGATATAGATGAAAATGTTATTCATGATGAAAATATTACTTCTCTTGCTTCTGATAGTGAATATGAACTTGTTGATGTTGATAACCATTTATCTAATGAATTTTCTAAAGCACTTATCCTAGCTCCTAGACAAGAACAATGTGGCTCGGAACATGAACATAGCCCTTGTTTGGATCTTGTGATAGCTCCATCTGTTGTGTTGAATGTTCCTCCTCTAGCGTGTTCCCTGCCTTCCCGAAACATTGATCAGCAAGATCAGGGGGTAGATGACGTGCTAGAATAGTTACATTAGCATAGCAGATTCTCTCCTCCTCTCTTGTGTTACTTCTTCTATATGTTATTCTCATTCTTCTATTTGTTGTCCTTAGTGTTGTCTACTTGAGGATGATGCAAAGCATTGAGATCTCTTTTGGTCTCTCTCATGTTGACTCAAAAGACACATGTGTTCCCTTCTTCTAGGTGACCTTCCTTGATTGGGGAATGAAGAACAATTATGCATACATACATATGATATATATACATGACTTATCATACAGCATACTGACCCCAAGGAAAGCGAAGTCACCTTGTGCTTTGTGTTTTGTGTCTATTATCCTTGGGCTTATCTCACACTTGGGGGCTAAATCCTTGCGATAACGTGCTCCTTTCCTTTCTCATTCTTATGTGTATCACTACGTTAAAACAATCACCCCCGATGAGGCGTGTGCGATCGCTTTAACGTAGGGGGGCATACATCCCATTCATATCTTTTCAAGATACTTGAGAATTTCTTGGCAAATTTAGCTTTGCCTTGAAAATTCTTGATATCTTTCTTGCATGACTCATAGTGAGGGAACCTTACTACTAACAGTCATGGTTCTCCTTCGTGATCTTCCCTTTTACTTTGTCAATCGAAGTCATAAGATCCTTAGTCCACTGGGGGCTTGGTGTGTCTTGCCTCCTTGATGTGGTGAAAGTTTTTCAATTTTGTTTCCTTGTACTTTACCGGAAGTATGAGCATACATACTCCCGCTAAAGTGGGGGCTAAATGTAGCATCCTAAAATTGTGACACTTGCAATTTCGACTGCATTTTGGTCTTCACGATGGCGACGCAACACGCAACCTGAATGGAGACCCCGAAGCTTGCTCACGACACCAAAAACTGCATTTTTCAAGTACCCTGGCCTGAACCTCCTTGCACCCTGATATCCCGGGAGGTGGGACCAGAGCGCCCAGCGCCCTGGTCCCTTAGGAGCACCCTGGTCCCCAAGACCATGACGCCCAGCGCTCTGGTCCCTGGGTCCTATTTTGGGCCCGGTCTCCTAAGGGGTCTCGGGTCTTTTTGTTTGCAATTTGGAAATTAACTTTCCTGGTCGGCCTAAGGTTGGGAAAATCAGTCTATCAGCCCTAATTGACAAGTATATAAACTACATTTTTCTCTCTCATTTGGAGATAAAACACATACATGACAGAAAAAAGGCGTGGAAACTATACTCAAGCATTCAAGCATTCAAACATTCCTTCAAGCAATTGATCATTTCAAGTCTCCATTCAAGGCTAAGTGTTGCATTCAAGACAAGGATTCAACCATTGAAGAGGAGATCACATACTACATGCTACATACAACATACAACATACAACATCTAAACCTTCGCACATAAGGATACAAACATCCTTAGAACAAGGTATTAGTACTTGTTTTATAGTCATTTACATTTACAGCTCTTGCTCATTTCTTGGTTAATTCCAAAACTGGGGTTTGACCTAAAGGCAAACCCCTAATCCCTAACCCCCCAATCGTCTTCGCTTTTCTGTGTGTAGGTTGCAGGTACGCGGCTGAGATTGAAGATCTGGAATCCTTGTGCAGAGACAAACAGATCTCCCTTCGTTTCGCGGATTTTTCGGAGGACCGTGGCGCCAGGCGCCATCGTCCCGACAACTTTTGCTCAAATTTGTAGGACATCGCCATATCGACATTTTACTGCTAATTCCAGGTCTGCAGCTTCATACTGTATCCCTATCTCAGTTTATAAAGCAAATCTTTGTCACTTTCTATGCATTCCTAGCTCAATTCTTCTATGCACATTCTTTACAAAAGAGGGTAGCCTTGCTGTCTTAACCCTTGAAACTCATTTAGCATCCAATCTTGCATTGCGTGGGATTGGATCTTGTGGGTTTCAACCCCTCTTTTGAATGTAAAGTCTCCCCCCTAAGTGAAAACCATCGAATCCTAGCGAACCTCCCTTCTCTCTCCTTGGAGTTGGAAGAGGGGAGAGCAACTAGGGTTCGATCACGATTTTTCCGCTTTACAAAAAGATGAAAAGCTTATTCCCTATAAGCATATGGTAGACTTTTTTAAGACAAAATTCACGGCTATCCATTTCAATCAAGTTCCAAGAATGCAAAACAAGTCGGCAGATGCGATGGCTATGATTGCTTCCATGTTGAATATGCCCCACAATATGGACAAATGTGAATTTTTAGTTGAACAATTGCTGGTTCCTTCTTTTGACATTTCGACAGTGGATGTGATGTGTGTTCTTGTTGGTCCCAACTCCCCGTGGTACAATGACGTATATCAATATTTGAAGTCCCAAACCTTACCACCTAACCTTTCCGCTAACCAATGCCAAGCCTTCATTCGACAGACAACCAAATATGTCATCATCACCGACACCGTTTACCGTCGTTCGTTTGACCATACCCTCCTCAGGTGTTTGGATTCTGACGAAGCACAAAAGGCTTTACACGAGGTTCACGATGGTATATGTGGGGGCCATTTCAATGGTCTAAGCTTAGCCAAAAAGTTGATTCGTGCTGGGTATTATTGGCCCACTCTGGAAAAAGATGTTCACGATTTTGTTAAGAAGTGCTACAAATGCCAGATCCATGGAAACTATATTCATGCACCAGCCCAAGAGCTTCATTTTGTCATATCTCTGTGGCCCTTTTCTCAATGGGGATTGGATCTTATTGGCAAGATTCACCCGACATCTGCAAATGGACACAAGTTCATCATTACAGCCACAGAGTATTTTACAAAATGGATCGAGGCTATCCCCATGACCTATATCACTAGTGTCCAAATTTCAAAATTCTTGCTGAATTATATCATATGCCGGTATGGGGTTCCCCTTGCCATAGTCATAGATAATGGTCGTCCCTTCAAGAATAAAGATGTCAAGGAACTCTGTGAAAAGTTTCATATCCAACACCGTTTCTCTAGTCCATACTATCCACAGGGGAATGGTCAAGCTAAAGCATCAAATAAAACCATTATCAAGATCCTAAAGAAGGTTGTCAATGACGCTAGTCGAGATTGGCATGTACAGTTGAATCTAGCACTATGGGCCTATCGCACTTCTATCCGCACACCTACTGGCGCAACACCTTATTCCTTGGTGTATGGTGCGGAAGCCATTTTACCCTTGGAAGTGGAAATTCCTTCCTTGCGTGTTTCCTTGCAACATCTGATTGATGATGAGACACATAGAGTCTCTCGGTTGCATCAGCTTGAGATGTTAGATGAGAAACGTCAGATAGCCCTGACACATTTACAAGCATATCAAAACCGTCTCCGTTGCTCTTATAATAAGAAGGTCAAAGGGCGACACTTCGAAGTGGGAGATCTGGTTTTAAAGGCAAATCCCAAGAATGCACAGTCTACTGACATCATCAAAGGCAAGTTTGAACCTAATTAGGTTGGGCCTTTCATAGTAATTGCAGCATATGGCTCGGGGGCATATCAGCTTGCCACCCCAGAAGGTGAACCTTTTTCCGATCCTGTAAATAGCATGCACCTTCGCAAGTACTGGGCATAAGTTTCTATCAGCACTTCTTCAAGTATGATCCTGAAAAAATACAAAAAAAAAGTGAAAAAGCAAAAAAAAAATACAAAAAAAAAAAAGTGAAAAAAGAGCAAAAGAGTAAAGAAAAATGCTTCGCCCTCTAGTGAAAACCTAGCAAACAGGCGCTTTGGGCAAGTACCATGGTGAAAACCTGGCAATCAGGCACCATGAGTAATAAAATTATTGCTCTGTCATCTGTCATGACCTCTAGCTATGCTTTTTCTTGGCTGGTTTATCATGTCTATCTTCGTCTTAACCCAATGTTCTATTCCAGGCCTGTTATTGGTCAACATCATTGTCTTGCATACTCTGGTTTCTTGTACATATGTTTTGGTCCCGGTCTAGGTATGTCTTTCCGATGCGCATTGGGTGCGTTCCCCTTGTCATGATCAATCACTGGAACCTTTTGCATCTAAAAATGTCTTGAAAAAATCTCTTAAAAATTTGAAAAATGTCTTGAAATAATCCAAAAAAAATTGAAAAATGTCCTGAAATAATCCAAAAAAAATTTGAAAAATGTCCTGAAATAATCCAAAAAATAAAAAAATGTCCTGAAATAATTCAAAAAAATCAAATAAAGTCCTGAAAAAAAAAAAAAAAATCTCTTAAAAATCGAAAAATGTCCTGAAAAAATCCCTAAAAAGTCAAATAAAGTCCTGAAAAAAAATGAACAAATTTTTTTTTCAAAAACATTAAAATCCAAAAACAAGCATTTTGTCAATAAATGATCCCTCTGTGCATAGACAGATCACTGAGTATGCATCCAATAACAATTAATCACAACGCCGCGCTTTAATGCAATCACACATTAACAGATGAACTTTTTCACTCAAACCAGACATTCAAACTGATCAAAATTGTCATATCAATCAACCTCAAAATCATTTGTCCTTGTCACTAGTATCATGGGTCTTATACAGGGTGTGGTATACTCGAAACCAGACTGTGTCCTGTCTTAGATGGGGTACCGCATGTCCTGAAACCAGATAGCATGATCGTCCTATCAGCACTTTCAACTTTTGACAAAGAAGATCAAGATGTTTGTTTGATTTGTTGGAATTTGTGCATCTTATCTTTTTACTGATTTATTTTTGGCTTCAATCATGTTCCTATGTTGCTCGATGATGTCACTGAGTGATTTAGAGTGACCGGGATGGTTCATGGTCCGTTTCTTTTTTTGTTGTGATTGCTGTTTATCTGCGATGTGTCTGTCTTTTGCAAAAAGGGTTGCATTTCAGCTCTGGCCTTCAATGCCATGATGCTACACATCCGCTTTGCTACATTAAATAAAGGTTCTCACCTACAAAGTGCATTATTGAAAGCAAGTTTTTCTTCATCTCTACTTGTCCTCTGTCTAATTTCTGCTTACTAACATTTCTTCCATTAGTCTTGTCAGTCCATTCGATCCTATCATTTTTTTATCAATCAATTGGCCCTTTTTTTTTGCATGTTTCCGGCCAATTCCTCGAGGGGGCATGCATATGTCATTGTCAGTGTCTGGGGCATTTTCATTATTGTTCTTTGAAACAATGCTTAAAATCGCATTGTCTCAAAGAGGGGCAAAATGTAGACACCTAAAAATGGTCAACGCTTGCGAAATCATACTTTAACATTTGCACATTGCCTCATTTTAGGTTTTTGCGTCGCATTAACATTTCTCCTATGATTCGCACTTGGTCTTTATCATTTGCAAGCATCGAGTCCTTCTTCTGCATTCTTCATTTGTATCACTTTCGAATTAGGGTTTTGTCCTCTTATCAATCTTGTCGTTTTAAGATCGATTTATCATCAATCCTCGTCCTTGTCAATCTCGTCAATTTTGTGATCGATTTGTCATCGATCCTTGTCCTCTTCAATCATGTCAATTGGCGCATTTATCAATTAAATCATTTATCACATTGGTCCTTTGTTAATCAGAATCAAATCGATATCAATTATCTTTCATCAGGACCTAATTGTCATCTTTGCATTGCTAATTCATCTTCTAGGGTTTCGTGATTTAATCATTTAACCTTGTTTGTCGTTTCTCCCTTTAGGATTAATAAATTATTTATTTATCCTAAGTCTTCTCATCTCAATTAAATGTTCATTTAATTGGCTAATTATTCCTCTTTTTGTGAATTAATTAATAAATGACAAATTATTAATTAATTCACCTAATTTCTTAATTTCTAATTTTCCTCTTTTTCTAATTTTCTAATTTTCTAATTTCTAATTCAATTTTCTCCTATTTCTCTCCTAATTTCATGGGAATGACATTTCAATTTGACATAATTTGTCATAATTGACAATCAATCAATTTTGCATAGAAAGTGCATAATTTGTCATAAATTTGTCATAATTGACATTTTTGATTTACAATTTCCATTTGAATTGAATCATGCTAATTTGATCATTTCTCCAATTTATCTATAAATTGGATGAATTTCTTCAATCTCAATCTAATAATCACTTTCTCGAATCAATCACGCTTTGAGTACTCTTGTGCCAATGTCAATCTTGCTTCCACATTAGGTTTATGCACTTGAAGGTGAGATCCACAAACAAAGGCTATTTGGAGAAGAAAGAAGGACAATGGAGCTGCATGAAGGAGACATTCGAATCTGCATCTGGTTTGCTTAGTTTTTAGTTTTGAATGTTTTCTTTTCATGTCTCTATTGAGTGTAATTAGGATTGATCATTGCAATGAGCTTTCGTGATTGAGCTATATTAGTATTTTGATATTTTCTTTGATGATTTCCACATTTCCTAGCTACAGGTGTGATTGTATGCAAGCGAGACGTGATCGAGAATCCATTTTGGCACAGTTTCATGTGTGCATTCTTGATCTGGTATCTAACTGAGATAGAGTACAGGTCATAATAGATAAGGTGACCTAGTTAGTGTATTTAGCACTCAATCAGAACTCATCCATGCATTGTAGATGTTATTCCAGAGTTCATACATTTTAATTCATCATTGTAAAAATTTTGTAAGTTAGTGAGACTTCCCTGAGGGTTGTAGCCATTTGGGTTAATGTAATTGAGCAGTGAGCTCTACGCAGTGTGCCTAAATGCCCATGTATTCCCATTTTGTAATATTATTTTGCTACAGGCCAAAGTGGAATAATATTGTGGGTTCAAATCCCACTGTGGTTTTTCCCATTTCGGTTTCCATGTTAAAATACCGGTGTGATGATCTTGTGGTTGTTTGTTTCATGTTTTTGCATTTTAGTTCTTAGTGTTTGCATCAGGTGGTTGAAAGTTAAGTTTGAAAATTTGCTAACCGGTAGATCACTGATTCCCCCCCCCCCCTCAGTGATCCTTGACTCCAACAATTGGGATTAGAGCCTAGTACCTCTAAGGAATCTTAACTTCTTGAGGAAGGTCTGAGAGATTGATTCAATGGATTCCAGTTTTCAGAGGCAATTTAGTGTGGCACTTGAGGATCTTGATGCAGCTAGAAATGAGATTTATACCTTGTAGAAGAACCTAAACACTGCTGATGATTTCATCAATGACTTGAAGGATCAAGAGAACACTTCTAGAGACTAGAGGAAAGAACTGATGGACAAGCTAAAGGAGAA
Source organism: Cryptomeria japonica (assembly GCF_030272615.1). Taxonomy (NCBI): domain Eukaryota; kingdom Viridiplantae; phylum Streptophyta; class Pinopsida; order Cupressales; family Cupressaceae; genus Cryptomeria; species Cryptomeria japonica. Next base: position 243,339,710 of record NC_081414.1, read on the forward strand.
AGAAGATTAGATTACGGAATACCAGGATAAAGTTGATGAAGTTAACAAACTTGAGAGAGAGAATGCTTCTTTGAAGAATGAAATAGAATTTATTGTGAGGAGCCATACTAAGGAGATTGAGGTCCGGAAGAAGAATGAAGAGAATATAGCACAATCACTAAAGGAAAGAGCAGATGAATGGTTCGGGCTTACCTATGTGAATGATCAGGTGAAGCTCGAGTTGACTCAATCAAGGAATAATGGTTAGGAACTTGAAAGACAGATTGCTACGCTAGGAGATGATTTTTTTATTGATAATGAATACAAAGACAAATTCAAAGATATCTCAGCAAGTCTTGATGAGATGTTGAAGAGTCAGAGACATGGAAAGGAAATGTGAGGACTTGGATTTGAGAAATTTGAATCCTCTTTATCTAGAAAAGGCAATGCAAAACCTAATCAAAATAAGAGAAAAAATCCTCCAATAAGATAACCTAATGCTCACAAATTAAATGGTAGATGCTTTACTTGCAATAGATTTGGTCATATGGTGAATCAATGCAGAAGTAGGATGAATAATGGAATGAATAACTTGAACAATGCTCCTACCTTTATCGGTCAGTGTGTCATATGCAATAACTTTGGACACAAGTCAAATATGTATAGAGCAGTAATGAATAACTTCCAAAACAAAAGATTCTATGCTTGTGGGATGTTTGGACATATCTCTACTCAATGCAAGACAAGACAAAATCAGATGAACTTCAGACCTATGCATAATAATGTTGTTTGTTGTACATGCAACAAAATCGGTTACATTGCAAAGTACTACATAAGCAAGAACAACGTTCCAATAGACAAGAGAAAATGAGATGAGAAGGGAAAAGAGAAGGTAGAAGAAATTAGAGACAAGCATGAGAAGATATGGGTTAAAAAGGATGAATCTAAAGATGCAATGGGTCTGCACCCGAATTCGGTGCAAGATCTTCATATGATAACTAGGGCCTTAGGGGGAGATTTTCATGCAGACACTAAGTACCCCCTCTTCAGTGGTCTACAATTGCTTCTGGGAGGTTGCAGAAGGATTGAATCATGTGTGCAGATGATATCTGAAAGTTTTAGTAATGATTTGATACTCCAGTATGCGACTTCATGAAACATGGTAATCGGTTGTTGCATTTATTACAGTGGAAAATTATGTTTTCAAAGGATAAAAGTGCATTTCTAAGTTTCATTTGTCACAATGCGATCAAGAAAATAGAGTAGAGAAGAGAGCAAAGTGATTTGACAATTTCTACAACAATTTCAGCAACTCCAAAGTGAATTTCAACATTGGGTTGTGAAGCATGGTATTTATCTATTCAGGTTTTTTGTTTTCACAAACTCTAGCATTCAAAATGGCTTCAACTTCTAGTATTGGTACCCCATTGGTGGTTGAGATTAAGGACAGGGCTCAACTTGTTTTCAAGAAACACCCTTTGAAGTCGGTTGAGGATGATCTAGAAGGTGCATTTTCATCAGTGCCCTACAACGTGCTCCTTAATGAAGATATCAGGGCCTACATTCACTGCAATCTCAAGGAACTTGGAAATGTAGACATGTTGGACCTATACAACAAACATTTTGCTGATGGTTTGGGAAATCTCAAACCTGAGTACAAGGTGCTTCAAGACAAAGGTTTCTCACAATTTGTGCATTTTTTGTTGTTTGATGAAGCTGAGTGGATTTGATACATTCTTATTTGTGTTCATGATGAGCTTATATGACTTGATAAACCACATAAGATCACCAAGTAGGCGATTCGAGCTATGATAGGCCTAGTTGAAAGTGGTGAGGTACCCAGCTTGAGGAAAGTATCAAACGACATGGTGATAGCCACCACTTGCTCAAAGTTTGATAGTAGATCGATGACCATTAATGACATTTATGAGAATGATGTAAAATTTGCATTGATGGTAGTCGGTTACAAAGTTTACTAGTCAAGTAGGTACAACTCTGTCTCTGGTATTGTTATTTACTCTGTATATTAGATGCTGAAGGAAGACAAAAGGTATGATCTGTGCACAACCCTATTGAATGAATTATTGAGAAATTTGAAGAAGATCAAGCAGGATAAAAAGAACACATTTAAATATGGTAAACTCTTTATTTTCTTGGCTTTATACTTCTTGAATGAGATACCCAGTATAAATGGAAAGGTTCAATGGGTCTATGATATTCCGATGGCCATGCAGATCAAAGGAGGATTATGGGGAGTTGGTGATGCAACAATGGGAATATCTTCTCTCTGGGGATACTTTAAATCCTTTCAATCAACAATGAAAAGAAGAGAGAGCTTCCCTAAGGAAATTGTGGAGAAGTATGAGAAAACCATATGCTTCATGCTAGACAAAGATCAATGTCTAATGGAAGCTATATAACCTAGAATAGTTTGGATCATGACCATGGGTTATGAAGTTGACTCTTTTACTCTTGATGCATATTCCTAATACCTTCTAAGTTAATCAGTGGACCTTAAAGAAGGCAGATTTGGAACTTTCAAGGAGAAAGACCTTAGCCTACACATGCAATTCACTGCACCTGCCCAAAAGAGGAAAGTGACTAAGATGGTTGAGGAGGTGGCAGTTTAGATGAGTTTCACCTAGGAGGAGGTGAAGAAAGCAAGGGAAAGTCATGCACAAAAAGATGCCAAATAGGAAACCAAGAAACCCAAGGTTGATCCGGTTACCTCCAAGGTCGAACCTAAGGAGACCAAGTCTTCTCCTGCTCCGATGGCATAATATGCAAAACCTAGCCCATCCGAGAAAGGTGTGTTGAAGAAGAAGGAGAAGCCTAAAAGAAATTTGTTGCAGCATCTCCGGTGGCTTCAAAAACTGAGTCTAAGGAGGAGGCAGGAAAGGAAAAGAAGAAAGGAGAGTTTGTAAGAGTGGTGAGGAAGTCGCTATCTAGTGGGGCCCACCAGAGCAAAAAGGCAAAATCAAATCATGTTCCTACTGCAAGGGGTAAAAGAGAAAGGAAAATCAAGACTCAACCTGAGTTTGGTGCTCAACAAGGTAAATCTAAATTTGTTCCCTCATTGATAGTAGATTAGTTAATTGATGAAATAATTGTAGATGGTAAATTAAATAATCTTGGAGTATGTTATGATAATTTTGATGGAGATAAGAGAAAAGTTGAAGGGGCAATTGTATTATATCTACACAATTTTAGCAAAACATTAATTGAATTGGAGAAGACCATTCCAAAGGATTTATAGATTCCGATTGATGTAAGAAGAATGAATGCAAGCAAGATTGATAGGGAAATGAAGGAGAGAGAGCTAATAAATGTCTATACTTGTATTACTCATGGTGAAGCCAAGAGACTGATTGAAGAGGCGAATAAGAAATAATTTCAGAGTAAGAACATGATTAAAAGATTGATGATTGAAAATGCGAAAGAGGTGAGGAAAGAAACAGAGGATGTATGTAGAAAGATAATTTAGCATGACCCTCTATACAAGGATGCATTCAGACCATCTTAGTTGGAAGAGAAGAAAGGTGTTTCGGGAAGTCAGAAGGTTGAAACTCAAACTGAGGATCACCCAGAAGACCAAGGTAACACTACACTTGATGGTGATACAAATGATGTTCCTCTAGTGGTGGACAACTCTACAACCCTTGAGATCCAACAAGTTGATACTGCACCAAGTGGCAACAGTGGTGTGAAACATAAAGGGGATGAGGGAGAGAAGAAGGACACCAAGACAAAAGAGGCTAAGGTTACTCAGGTTGATAAAGGAAAAGGAGTAGGAATTTTCACTCCTCTGGTTACAGGGACCCCACCTTAGATCCCTATTAATCTTGACAGTTTTGTAAATTTTGGAAAGATGCCTCCTGCAGAGAAGCTCATGCTCGTAGTTGTTTTGCAAGCCCAGACCAGTTAGGATTTGGTGAAGTCGGAATCAAAGGATAAAAGGCCAATTTGATGTCAGTAGATATTTTGCAGAAGGTTTCTCCAAATGTACATTTGGATTCAAATAAGAGCCCCTCTGGTAAATTCTTACAATTGATTAACAATGTAAATACAAGTTTTGATTATTTGGAGAAGATGACTACACATAAAGTTTTGGATAAATTTAAGGATGTTAGGATACAAAATTTTTGAAAGATGATTGAGGATGATAGAGTAAGACTAAATAAGAGATTGTAGATTATTTATGACACATTGTTATTATACAAATCTTGCCTAATTTTGCCTAAATTCACTGTAGATATTGACAAGTAGATAAGTGTTTGCTAGGGAAAGCTTGTTGGTATTTCACAGTCCTTTGATCCAAATGGAATATTAACCAAAAGTATTGAATGATAGATTATAGCTCTAAATGATCATATCTCAAGCCTTCAAGTGGACATGGACAAAATTTTAAGAAAAGTAGGTGAACTTCGGAACCTGAATTGTCACCCGGTTGGACACTATATTAAGTAATAAGGTGGATTGTATGAAGGAGATGGCCCGACCTGTTTCATATGATCATAGTTTTGGACAACTTGAAGAGTGAGTGGGATATTCACCTAGAATTTTTTAAGACTACTTATGCTAACATCTTCAAGTATTTATAAATATCTCTGTATATAAATTTTGGGAAACACCCCATCTTTGGCATTGCTGACAAAGGAGGAGAGGAACGATGAAAAATGTACAATGCTATTGAAGAGTGAAATTATTTGTCTAAGGGGAAGCCTTATAAATTCTTTTGATTCTTTTGAACCAGTGCATAGTGCTCAACACTTAGTCATTTTTCACAAGTGTTGCCATAAATGCCAAAGCGGGAGATTGTTGGCAATTGACACTCATTCGGTGGTTTCGAGTGACTGATTATTGGTTTAGGGTTGTCATTGATGGAAACTCTTCATGGATATCTGATCTGGTAGTCGTAATTATTCTTATCTGGAAGCGAGTGTTAATCGATAGCTGATTAATTTGTATTTCATGAAGAACATAGCATTCTTGGGCCTGCAAGCTTTCTTGTGATTGTGGTGCACTGAAGCGTGTTTGATATTATTGGGCCGACATAGACACATCATTTTGCTATTATTCTGGTGATCCACACTTATCTTTTTGGAGTTGGTCAAGCCGACATGTGACTACATGTTACACCTTGCAGGCCGACATAATGTATGGCCTATTTCGTCCTTACCGATATATAAGTTTGGTGTGGGTGATCTTTTTAGTGGATGGTGTGATTTTATGCAAGCAAGAGGTGATTGAGAATCCATTTTGGTGCAATTTCACATGTGCATTCTTGATCTAGTAGATGGCTAAGATAGAGTACAGGGTAGAATAGAGCAGAATAGAGAAGGTGACTTAGTCAGTGTATTTAGCACTCAACCGGAACTCATCCAGAAATTGTAGATTCTATTTCAAAGTTCATACATTGTAATTCATCACTGTAACAACTTTGTAAGTTAGTGAGACTTCCTTGAGGGTTGTAGCCTTCTGGGTTATTGTAATTGAGCAGTGAGCTCTAGGCAGTGTGCTTGAATGCCTGTGCATTTCCATTTTATAATATTGTTTTTCTACTGGCCATAGTGGAATAATATTGTGGGTTTGAATCCCACCGTGGTTTTTCCCATTTGGGTTTCCACATAAAAATACCAGTGTTATGATCCTGTGGGGTTTTGTTTCATGTTTCTACATTTCATTTCTTAGTGTTTGCACTCGGTGGTTGAAAGTTAAGTTTGAAAATTTGCTAACCGATAGATCACTGATTCACCCCCTCTCTCAGTGACCTCTGATTCCAACAATTGGTATCAAAGCCTAGTACCTCTGAGGAAGCTTAGCTGCTTGAGGAAGGTCTAGGAGAGTGATTCAATGGATTTTGGTTTTCAGAGGCAACTTAATGTGGCACTTGAGAATCTTGATGCAACTAGAAATGAGATTTGTACCTTGAAGAAGAACCTGAATGCTGTTGAAGATTTCATCGATGACTTGAACGATCAAGCGAACACTTATAGAGACAAGAGGAAAGAACTAATCGATAAGCATAAAGAGAAAGAAGATTAGATTATGGATTACTAGGATAAAGCTGATGAAGTTAAAAAACTTGAGAGAGAGAATGCTACTTTGAAGAATGAAATGAAATCCATTGTGATGAAGCTAACTAAGTAGATTGAGGACCAAAAGAAGAATGAGGAGATTGAGGACCATAAGCCTTCTCTGATACCATGTTAAATTTGGATCAAATTGATAACATTTAACACTTCTTAGACTATAATAAATATCTAATTTGTATTACGAACTGTCAAGAGAATGATATATGATCTTGTTCTGCTAATGAAAGAGTACAAACTGCAGATGTAATGACTTCGATTTGTCTGTTGAAGAATATTGATTATCGAAGTAAGTAGATCTGTTGTTCTATGTATTTTATTCGATCCCCTTACTGTATGAATTTGAACTACTTATTTTTTAATACGATCTGCAAAATTGCCAGAGAAGAAAATGTCCAAGCAACTGTCCTGGCCTTCACCACACTCAACTGACACTGATCACCCAGATTCAGGCACAAGAGAGAGGACCTTAGAGAGTGAAAGTGCACTTTCCTTGGCAACATTTGCCTCACTTTTAATAGAGTTTGTGGCAAGGCTTGATAATTTAGTTAAATCATTTAACGAGCTAAGTTTGAAGGCTAAGTTCAAGGAGCCTGATAGTTGGCCTTCAACTGAAACCAACGGCATCTGTCAAAGGTTGTTAAAAATTTTCAGACTGCGATCATGACTGCTATTGTTAGTTCTTGGCAGCTTTTTCTTAATGCTGGCAAGTTGTGATGTTGCGAAGCAACCACCTAATCAGGAACTAGAATGAAGTAGAAGCCATTAACTGGTCATCTGAAACTAATTAAAGATGAAACTAATTACTCAGGAACTAGAATGGAGTAGAAGCCAATAACTATTAATCTAAAACTAATTAACCATGAAATAACATACTTTGTTTTTCGGAAGTTCAAAGACCCAGGAATCCTTCAAATGTAATATTAAGGGTGCTGAGAATACAGGCGAAAGGACTACAAGTGACGTATTTATAACTTGTACAGCTATAAATATTTTGTCATCTTGTATTTAATTTCTTAAAATAGCTAGTAAAATTGACTAATTTATCAATTCTAATAGAACAACAAAAATCAAGATGTACCAAAAAGTGTAATCTAGTATTATGGGATCATCCATACAAAAATAGACTAACAAGCTACAAGCTAGGTTTCTAGTTGACTTTGTTAAGCCTCTATCTTCGGGATGAGCATGTGGAACTAGGACATCAACGTGGGACGCTAATGTCCTATATGAAGAGTATAGAGACTGTATGAAAGACACAAATGCAACCGTAGGACTAAAAAAATGATATTATAATAAACAAGGTAAAACAAGACAAAATGCAGAAACTTGAAGAAAGTGAGAAAAAGGTGGTTGGAAGCTCGCAAGTGATCCATGATTGAAGCCTCCTATTAAATGAGCTTCTCTCCTTGTTCCAAAAACTTACACACAAGCAAAGAGAAAATGTGCGGGGTTGTGTTTAGAGGCCTACCTCAGTCAAACCCTCATTTTGGTATTTCCACCTCCATGGACAACCCAAATAGTAGCAATGATTGAAAGATAAAATGATAAAGATAGAAGATAGATAGATAGACAAGATAATGAGTATACTAACTATAAAAACAATGGATGCAATGCTATGAAATGCGAACAAGAAAGTGAAGATAATTTCCCTTCAACAACCAAGAAGATGGTAGTTGAAGGAGTGAAGTCAAGCACAGAAAAACCTCTTGAAGTTGTAACAATGGTGGATAACCAATGCTGGAAGAACCTATGAGAGATATAGAAAATATGCCAAGAGCTTAAAAAATTCACCAAATGTCCAAGAGATCCTTGTAAAATCCCAAAATGCATTAGATATAGCTTTCAAAGAGGAATCCCGATGTCGATGGCCACGGATAGAGGCTTATGAACTCTTTTGGGTGGAGGCGTAATGCTCAAACGATCACCTACGGATTGACATATTCACGGGATGCTAGTGTGGGTGCAGATGTCTCCGCAGCACACTAGAGTCCATTGATCAAATAGTCAATATGTTCGATAAAAGCCAAGTTCTAAGCTAACAAGCCAATCCATGTGGGCAAAAGGACAAATAGGCAACAATGACTTTAATTAGCTTAAAGGAATTGCATGGGGTGCAATTTATAACGTTACATTTTGCCCCCACTTTAGCGAGCATGTCTTTGTTGAGAAATGTGAGGCTAAAGTAGAGAGATATTATCGAGATTTACAAAGGGAAAGCAAAATTCACCAATTGAATGAAGTTGTCCCCAACGAGATGAACTTGAGATTGAGTTAGGTTTTGCTAAGTCGTTTTATCAAAAACACATTAGCTGTAGACTAATGCGTGAGATGAAAGAGCTATTAGACATCAGATATATAAGATATCGCAATAGAAACAAACCTCACTTAATGGAGGAAAACCCCTATTATGAAAGATACAGGATAATAATTGCTAAGTGTTAAATTTGGATCAGGTTGATAGCATTTAAAACTTCTTAGACAGTAATAAATATCCAATTTGTATTACGAACTGTCAAGAGAATGATAATGAAAGAGTGCAAACTCCAGATGTAATGACTTTGATCTGACTGCTGAAGAATATTGATTATAGAAGTACATCGATCTACTGCTGTATGTATTTTATTCGATCCCCTTGCTGTATGAATTCGAACTACTTATCTTTGAATACGATCTGCTAGAGGATATCTACAGTTTTTTTTGTTTTTTTAAGTGAACTTGGACTCTATGTGTTCATTATATGTATGAAAGGAGATACAATCTCCTTTAAATACCCGATCTAGTGTCTCTTCACCAAGGGGCGGTATTTTTCTCAATCAACACGTTTCATTTACAAGAGGGTTGGCGGACTTCCAAGTCAGCCTCAACGATTATTAATGAAAGTTAATCACTAACTAAATACATATATCAAATCAACAGATCAATAGCTAATAATGTTAGCTTATATAATGAGACGACACATGCAATTTTATAAGGTATAAAGAAAAACCAAATATGTAAGGCTTGAAGGAGTACTACCGATGCTACATCATCAACACTCCCTCTTAGCTAGGGAGGACTCTTACTAGATGTCTACAAAACACATCACCTCATGTTGATCACAATGGCTACACCCATATGTAGAAGGGAAAGATATCACCTCTTTGAGATATCAACCATCATGGCTTATCCATAGATATCACCTCACATGATATCCACAATCATGGCTTATATATAGATATCTCCTCACATAATATCCACCAATATGGCTTATCCATAGATATCACCTCACGTGATATCAACCATTATGGCATATCCATAGATATCACCTCCTGTGATATCAAACATTATGGCATATCCATAGATATCACCTCACGTGATATCCACCATTATGGCATATCCATAGATATCACCTCACATGATATCAACCATTATTGTGAGATCGCAATCTCACACTAATGGTGAGATGTACAAGTGTTCATCATTGTGAAATCATCACCTCACAATGATATTCACCATGGCTCATCCAAAGGGTAAACACATAGATACTTATCAAATCATCACAGACTCTCTCACATGATGTTGTCATGGCGTCACACACATGACATCCACCATGAACAATATCAAAGGGTGTAGATAAGGGCTTTCATCTTAAGTCTCTCTCAAAGAGAAATGCATTAACAAGAGTTTACACTTTAAACATCCTTTGAAGATAAGAATGCATTAGTATATATATAAACAAATATAAACAAATCAATGAAGCTGAGACTCAATCTCAGCTAGGGCTTCATTCTCCACCATACCAAGCTTACCTTGAAAGTACACAAACTTTATTCTCGAGAGAGGATTTGTGAGAATGTTTGTCATTTTCTCATTAGTACTAATGTATCTCAACTGAATAACATTCCTTTTGATCATGTCTCTAACATAGTGATACTGATCACTAGAGAAACCATCTTGACATGGTCCACTCCCTCTGAACCAATATGACCAAGATCCTCAGATATCTATTGAAGCACATCCTCTTAGCTGCTCCCTCTATCACGGAAGCATCCCCTGCTCACATGGTCCCAATCATGGAAGATATCTTTCTTCAAGAGACTCACATTATCTGGTATGATCCTCATACGACCGGAAGTGCTAGATCCAAAGCCACCAGGGATCTACTATCATAAAATCAAGCCCTAGGCAGGAATATGACCATCCTGAGATTTAGAACAAAATCTCTTTGCAGTACGCTCCCTCTCACTGGAAGAGCCTTCTTGTCTCAACTTTCTTCATAACCCTAGATTCTATCATCACCTACAAAAATGCCTCTATGGATTTCACAAGTGAGCTATTGTACTTCTGCAAGTAAATATTTGTTTTATAAAAAAATTAGAAATGCAAAATCTAAGAATCTCCACTAAAGTCCTCTGCACATTCTTCTTGGATTTCAATCTCTTCATCACAAATAGAACTTGAAAACTCTATAACCTGAAAAGAAGTAGGCTATGATTCTAAAGATGGCATGTATTTAAGGGACAAGTTTCTCATAGTAAATTGAAGAAATTAAAAAAAAAAACAAGATATCCAAATGCAACTTGTCATAAGCAGACATCTGCCGACAATGTTGTTTCACAAATAACACGCATAATGTAATTGCATGAATTAATAACTACATATGAAATTCATGAATATTATTCAACCATAAAACTTATCTCCTTCAAATTAGAATATGAATCCATCTGAATCCTTTTGTGGCACCAACATCCGCAATGGAAGCTTGAGGCATAGTCCTTGTTGGACATTTCATTGCATAGTGACCATATTTGTCACATCTAAAGCATTGAATTTTTAAAATATCCTTCCTTCTTTTGAAGTGTACTTTCTTACCTTTCTTCTTTGAGGAGTGAGGGGAAAGAACATGAATATCTTCATTTGTACAACTTTGACCAATGCCTCTTGTGACCAATCTTGACTCTTCTTGAATGCAGTCTATCTTCAATCGATCAAACATGGAGTTTTGATCGTGCACTTATCCCTTAAATAAATGACTCCCAAGATGAAGGGAGACCATTGAGTACCAACATGGTTAACTCTTTTCCCTCTATAGTGTGTCCAATGGTAGAGAGTTGATCTCTCAATTCAGTAATCCTCATGAAGTATGAGGTGATGGATTCTTCTTTCATCATTTTGATGTGGTGAAGTTGTTCCTTTAATGCAAGGGCTCGACTTGTGTTGTTGATCTCATACATTTCCTCTAATGCTTTGAACATTTCATATGCCATCTCCAACTTGGAAATAATTGGCACAATGTGATCTTTCATAGAGTCACCAACATCTTCATTGCTTTGTGGTTCTTCCTCTTCCATTGAAGCTTCTCATCGTCTTTGGTTGGTTCAGGTATGACTTTCTTCGTGAATTCATCTAATTCATTTTCACACAAGGCAAGCATAATTATGAACTTCCAAGATACAAAGTTTGATTCTCCCTCAAGTTTGTCTTCAACTTTAATTCCATTCACCATCTTGACGTTTGATAGGAGTAGTCGAACTTGAAGACAATAGTGGAAGATGACCTTGCTTCTATAAATCAGATCTAATCTTTTCTTAAGCCCGCTTTGATACCATGTTAAATATGGATCAAATTGATAGCATTTAACACTTCTTAGATTGTAATAAATATCCATTTTGTATTATGAACTATCAAGAGAATGATATATGATCTTGTTATGCTAATGAAAGAGTGCAAACTGGAGATGTAATGACTTCGATCTGACTGCTGAAGAATATTGATTATAGAAGTACGTTGATCTACTATTGTATGTATTTTATTCGATCCCCTTACTCTATGAATTCGATCTGCTTATCTTTGAATACGATATGCTAGAGGATATCTACAGTTTGTTTTATTCTTTTAAGTGAACTCGGACTCTATGTTCAGTATATGTATGAAAGGAGATACAATCTCCTTTAAATACCCGCTAGTGTCCCTTCACCAAGGGGTAGTATTTTTCTCAACGAACACATCTCATATACAAGAGGATTGGCGGACTTCCAAGTCGACCCCAATGACTATTAACGAAATTTAATCACTAACTAAATACATATAACATATCGACATATCAATATCTAATAATATTTTCTTATATAATGAGACGACACATCTTATTTTCTAAGGTATAAAGAAAAATCAAATATGTAAGGCTTGTAGGAGTACTACTGATGCTACATCATCAACACTAAGATAAAAAGGATGGCACCGGTATAGGTATCAAATTAAGTCATGCTAGATAGCCATACGATAGAGTGTTGATTTGCAAGATTTCGCTGGTATGGATAGCAAGTTGTGTAATGCTAGATAGCCATACAATAGGGCAAGATTTCACTAGCATGAATAGAAAAATGCTAGATAGCCATGTGATTGGGTGACCGTAAATTGATTTGATAAGTAATGGAGTGACCCCCACAAAAGGTGACAAGATAAATAGATCAAGTGGTTTGGACCCCACCAAGACAAACAATATGCTAAGATAAACAAATACAAATGCCAAATGCATATTATGCAGATATTATAGCCCCTCCTTAGAATGATATGCCCGAAAGGAATGTCATTCTAAGGAGAAGAAATGTTGTGGCACATCGACATAGAGAGATGTTTTCATGGAATTTCATCTTCAGCAGATGATAGATGATAGTTCTGATACTTAATGTTAAGTACATATGCGAAGCTAATAAGATGAGAGGGGGGGGTGAATCATACAAACTTAATCTTTCATAAAAACAACAGATTCAACCTCTGTAATATATACTTCAGTAATATAACCAAAACTGCTAAATATGCAAACTCAAAAGCATATAAACATCATAACACTCATAACACCATATTTAACATGGAAACCCAAATAGGGAAAAACCACTATGGGATTTCGGACCCACTAAGAAATATACTCTTCTAGAGTATGCTCAGTTAAAAGCAAATCCTGTTAAAGATTACAAACACATTGCTAGTTGTGACACGATTAAGGGATTTCCCTCAGATCTGTTAGGATCTTCACCTTGTTAGAAGTGACCTTGTTAAAGGATTTCAAACACTCAATCAGAATGTCACCTTGCTAGAGGGTTTTACAAATAAGACTGTTAAATCCACACGGTTAAGAGATTTTCTGTCACTTCACAAAATAATAGTTATAAAAATCTATCTGCAACTTCACATCCAAAATGCTAAAGCAGATTCTTATTTGTTTAATACAATAGGACTTATCTTGTCCATCTGCTGGGCTCTATACTCCATTATTCAAACAGGTCTTCAAGCTTCTGTGCTCGGTAATCACTCTGTAGCATCCCTGTGCTTACACTTGCCCGCATACATTGTTTATCAACAGTTCCTTATTTATAAACAATTCGCCAACTGCTTAATCTCCTTGATCACATTTCCCATGATCAATCATAGCCATTAGATCTTCAAACTTTGACTAGGTTCAATGTATCCTTCGATCTAAAAATGTTTTACCCCACCTTGGAACTTGCATACATTTCTTGGAACTTGTGCTAGGGTATTGCGGTTCAATCTGAGCTATAGATCTTCCTGTCGATTTTCCTTTACCATAGATTCTTTAACAAAATTCATGCACGACATACCAATCATTTAATCAATTCCAACTCATCAGCTTCCTTCATTAGATAATGCTTTTATTCATTCAATGCATTCTGTTACTACTCAGTTGCAACTCGATAAATACTAAACTTCACTTGATAGCCTTTCTGCCTTCATTAATTGATAGTGATAACCTTAGGGTTTACCGACTAGGTTCTTTGCTTGGTAACATAGTATAGTATTAACTTTACAATAAATAACATATGTAGGATATCAAAACAATCTAAACATCATGATCTCATCATTGTCTAACTTGGTAATAGTTGCCCATCGAATAACTTATTCCTCCCCTTATTCATCATATTCTTTCTGTGTCTTTTACCGACATATTTATACTCATCAAATCATACTTCTTAAGATATGGCAATATCATACTGAAATAGAAAATCAATTTCTTGACATCAATGACAAAATAATAATATTAAGATAGTAAACATCCTTGATTAGTTATATCAATATTCATCAACAACCTTCTCAATATCCTTATTGAAATGCCAACAATCTCCCTTTGTCTGTTATAATGCCAACAACTAAGATAAACAAATACAAATGCCAAATGTAGATTATGCAGATATTATAGCCCCTCCTTAGAATGATATGCCTGAAAGGAATGTCATTCTAATGAGAAGAAATGTTGTGGCACATCGACATAGAGAGATGTTTTTGTGGAATTTCATCTTTAGCAGATGACACATAAGACCCACAACATCAACAAAAATGTAAGATTACAGGGAGATCCAATTATTTGGTGTCAGAACCCATAGCAAGAAGATATAATAAGCTATATAGCTGCAAATTGGTGTTTCATTATAATGCCAAAGTTCTCGGATATGAAGAAGAGCACATGAAGAAAAAGCTAAAATAAAAATCGGGGTCAACATGGAAGAAAGCCTAAATGCCCCCAGCACTTTGCATTGTCCCTGAATGCCAAGAAGCAAGATATGACAGTTAGAAGAAATATCTAATAGATAGAAAAAGGTGTAGAACAAAAAATACCCTATATCTAAACACCTACATAGTAGCTCAAGTCCTATAGGAGAGAACAATAAATAAAGATAGTCAACCTCTTGTTTCCAAGAACCTATAGAGTATCTTGGGTCCTCTAGGAGGGGACAAATATGTAAAGCAAGCATGGGGGAGCATAATCATGCATACATGCTTTGCTACAAGATAAAGAAGGAACTATTCTACATCACCTCAACGATCAAGTCATCATCCTCTCAATCTTGATCGTATGGGGAAGGAGGGTGAGACTAAAGAAAAATAATTGCAAGGGAAGCACCAAGTGCCTCACCAGCAGCGAGGGTGCGGGTCAAGGCAATATCAACATCTGCCTCCACAAGCTCATAAGAGGCAAGAGTCAACAACTATGTAAAGATCATAGATAGCATCGACATATCCTCTAGAGAGTCAAACAAGCATGCATCTGTAGAGGAAATAGGTGAATCAATTCAAGGAGGCGATATAGGAGTTGGATTACTGGCCTTGACAAGAGGGGTAGTGAAAAACTCAAGAAAGGAGGAGCCTTCTCAACAAACAATCGAAAATAGGCACAAAAGTAGACAAAGAGATAGGTGAATAGCATACTTGAGTTGATTTGTGCCGCTGAAACTCCAAAATGGGGCCCTACTCAAACTTGCGTTTAGGCTGTATAGGAGGTCCACATGACACCGATCAACAATGGCAAGTTGGAGGACCCCAAGAAAGCTTTGACGAAGAAGCAAATGCGATAGAAGAGGATTAAAAAACATTGCACTAAACACCACCTAAACACCACCTACATGTGCAACATATCCAATGATCGAGACAACAAAGGTACATCTAGCAATGAGGTGATAAGAGGTGGCTCCAAGGAAGGAGAAATGAAGACTTGAACCCTTTTAGGAGGAGGTTCATCGATAGGTCCCTAAATAGCCAGTAACAATACTAAAGATGATGTAGAGATTGAAACATTTCAAGAGAAAGAACATATACAATAGGAATGGGTGTCAAATGTGCATTGTTAGACTGCAAAGAAGCATCACCTTATCGAGCCATCACCCCTAGATAGTGCTTATGCTCATGCACACATTGGTTACAATGAAGATGTCAATTGAGAGTTGAAGTTCAAGAAGAGTCAAGAGCATCATGCTCCATAGGAGAGGCCTCCAAAACCATGTCAGGGATAGGAGAAGGATCGATAAATGGAATGGGAGGTGGACCTAAGATAAGTAGGAGCAAGTGATGACAAATGATCATGAGGGGAATGCTTCCCCTCCTTATATCAAGAAATTCAAGGGATATCGGCCAAGATCAGGATCTCGAAGGGAGGGTGGGTCGTAAACTTTGATAGCATGGGTGCCTTTCCTTATCTGCGCTAGGTGTAGCCATAGGAATAGAAGACTCTACTAGAGGCTATGTAGTCTTGGGAAGACGAGGAGGTCTACCCAGAGGAATGAGCTTAACCTTATCCCTCGATGATGAAGGCTCATAAGGCACTACCCTCTCTAACATAGGAATAAATGAAGTTGAGGTTGATGTAGGAACATGCAATGAATAGCTAGGCTTAACCAATGTAGGGGCCAACTCCCTCATGTTATACTAATAATATGATCGATATATCAAATCACCATAAGGAAACATAGGCCCCACCAGAGCATGCCATAAATGGTCTAACTAAACGTCCCCACAAGCTACAAGGGGTCAATATCTAGTATCGTAGATGACATGTACCAAACCTTCACGAATAAACTTCAAACATTTATGGATAATTGAAGGGACTGCATCCATTGAAATTAACAAAGGAAAACCTAGTTTAAATCGAAAAAGATCTGAGTCAAGGAAGATAACAAATGTAGATGAAACAACCTTGGGTCCCACCAGGATCGTCAAGGTGATACTACCCAAAGGAGAAATAATTATTCTCAAGGTAGCATGACAATTGTCATATCTCATCCTATGCCATCCATTTAAGAAAAAAGTCTCCTCCATAACGACATCGACTTTGCATGAAGGATCAACCATCATACCCATACCAGTTTGGTCGTTAAGCTTCGCAGGGATGTATAGAGGAGCAGGCTCTCCATAATATGGGGCATCTAGAATGGTGAATGATTGTAAAGCGGAAAATAATCGAACCCTAGTCATTCTCCCCTCCTCAACTCCAAGGAGAGAGAAGGGAGAGTCACTAGGGTTGATGGTTTTCACTTAGGAGGGACTTTACATTCAAAAGAGGGGTTGAAACCCACAAGATCCAATCCCACGCAATGCAAGATCGGATTCTATATGAGTTTCAAGGGTTGTGATAGCAAGGATACCCTCTTTTGTAAAGAATGTAGATAGAAAGATTGAACTAGGAATGCATAGAAAGTGAGAAAGATTCGCTTATAAACTAAGTTAGGGATATAGGATGAAGCTGCGGACTTGGAATTAGTAGTAAAATGTCGAAATGGTGCTGTCCTGCAAATTTGAGCAAAAGTTGACGGGACGATGGCGCCCGGCGTGCACATGGTCCTCCGAAAAATCCGTGAAACGAAGGGGGATCTGTTCATCTCTGCACAAGGATTCCAGATCTTCAATTTCAGCCATGTACCTGCAACCTACACACAGAAAAGCGAAGATGATTGGGGGGTTAGGGATTAGGGGTTTGCCCTTAGGTCAAACCCCGGTTTTGGAATTAACCAAGAAATGAGAAATGCTTGTAAATGTAATGTAAAACAAGTACTAATACCTTGTTGTAAGGATGTTTGTATCCTTATATGCGAAGGTATAGATGTTGTTGTATGTTGTATGTTGTATGTTGTAGCATGTAATGTGTTGTAAGTGATCTCCTCTTCAATGGTTGAATCCTTGTCTTGAATGCAACACTTAGCCTTGAATGGAGACTTAGAATGATCAATTGCTTGAAGGAATACTTGAATGTTTGAATGCTTGAATGTTTGAATATCATTTTCACCTTTTTTCATCCTCTCCAAAATGAGAGAGGAAAAGTAGTTTATATACTTGCCAATTAGGGTTAAAAGACTGATTTTCCTGACCTTAGGCCGACTAGGAAATGTTATTTTCCAAATTGCAAACAAAAAGGCCCGAAGTCCCATAGGAGACCAGGCCCAAAATAGGGCCAGGGACCAGGGCGCTGGGCGCCATGGTCCTGGGGGACCAGCGGTCCTGAAGGACCAGGGCACTGGGCGCTCTGGTCCTACCTCCCGGGACAGCAGGGTGCAAGGAGGATCAGGCCAGGGTGCTGGAAAAATGCAGTTTTTGGTGTCGTGAGCAAGTTTCGGGGTCTCCATTCAGGTTCAGTGTTGCGTCGCCATCGTGAAGACCCAAATGCAGTCGAAATTGCAAGTGTCACAATTTTAGGATGCTACATTTAGCCCCCACTTTAGCAGGAGTATAAGCGTACGCTCATACTTCCGGTAAAGTACAAGGAAACAACATTGAAAAACTTTCACCACGTCAAGGAGGCAAGATACACCAAGCCCCCAGTGGACTAAGGATCTTACGACTTCGATTGACAAAGTAAAAGGGAAGATCACGAGGGAGAACCATGACTGTCAATAGTAAGGTTCCCTCACTATGAGTCATGCAAGAAAGATATCAAAAATTTTCAAGGCAAGGCTAAATTTGCCAAGAAATTTTCAAGTATCTTGAAAAGATATGAACGGGATGTATGCCCCCCTATGTTAAAGCGATCGCACACACCTCACCGGGGGTGATTGCTTTAAGGTAGTGATACATATAAGAAATGAGAAAGGAAAGGAGCACATTATCACAAGGATTTAGCCCCCAAGTGTGAGATAAGCCCAAGGATAATAGACACAAAACACAAAGCACAAGGTGACTTCACTTTCCTTGGGGTTAGTATGCTGTATGATAATTCATGTATATCATATGTATGTATGCATAATTGTTCTTCATTCCCCAATCAAGGAAGGTCACCTAGAAGAAGGGAACACATGTGTCTTTTGAGTCAACATGAGAGAGATCGAGAGATCTCAATGCTTTGCATCGTCCTCAAGTAGACAACACTAAGGACAACAAATAGAAGAATGAGAATAACACATAGAAGAATTAACAAAAGAGAGGGGGAGAGAATCTGCTATGCTAATGAAACTAGTCTAGCACGTCATCTACCCCCCGATCTTGCTGATCAATGTTTCGGGAAGGTAGGGAACACGCTAGAGGAGGAACATCCAACACAGCAGATGGAGCTATCACAAGATCCAAACAAGGGCTATGTTCATGGTCCAAGCCACATTGCTCTTATCTAGGAGCTAGGATAAGTGCTTTAGAAAATTCATTAGATAAATGGTTATCAATATCAACAAGTTCATATTCACTATCAGAATGAACAAGAGTAACATTTGCATCATGAATAGCATTTTCATCTATATCATCATCAAGATTTATAAAAATAGGATCTTTAACTTGCACAGGATCAAGACCATCATGCATCTTATGTTTAGGAGATTTGGGCTCAATCGTCGGCTGATGAGAAAATGGAATAATGCTTGTTGAAGGTGTTTTTGGGGATTGCAAAGTTTGAGCTCTAAGACGACGCTTTCGCCGGTGTTCACGTGCAGAACGATTTCGTCTAGTCTTAGTAGGAAGATTAGGAGATTGAGGAGGAGAAATGTTCTCATCCTTAGCACTTGGGTGTTTAGGTTGTGGTCTCTTAGGTTGAATAATAGGAGAAGAGGAAGGTCTCTTCTCTCCATAAGAGGAAGGAGGAGGAACTGTTCCATATAAGGGAGGAATATTTGGTTTAGGAAGGAGACCAAGTTCATCATGACGAGGAGGGATAGGTCTACTTTTAGGAAGTTTATTAGATATAGGCATAGTCATATCCATAGGAATGGGTTGGGAATCTTCTTGAGGAAAGACATTGGTTTTATCTTTCAAAGGAAGAACCTCCTTCTCAAGAATGATAGGAATATCAAGTTTGGGTGTTCTAGGTTCACTTAGAGATAGGATCATATCTGTTTTCCACTTTTGATAAGATTTGAAAAGATGATCACTTCGCGGAGGAAGAGATTGGAATTGTTTAGGCCAAAAATAATCAATAGGAACGCTAGAAGTTCTTTCAGCTGGTTTAAAGAGACTATGATTGACAGTAACAACTTCACCATTATGGGGAAATTTCAAGCACTTGTGAATAGGAGAAGCAATAGCTTTCATGGAAGATAGCCAAGGATAGCCTAGCTTCACACGAAATTGTTCAGATGATGGAATAATAGCAAAGTCCACATCAAGGGATTTGTTATGGACCTCAATAGGTAATGTAATAGAACCAATTGCAGGAGAAGAAAATGCATCAAATAGTTTCACAACCACATCTGTTTTGTCATAAATCACTTGATTCAATTGCAAAGTAAAAAAAAACTCTTCAGTAATGACATTAACTATGCAAGAAGGATCAATAAGCACTCCACGGCAAGGTGTATTTTTGACTTTTGCAACTATATATAAAGGACCATCAGGTGCCCTGATAGTTTCACTAGAATCAAAGGTGATGGAAGGTTCTTTAGGGATTTTTTGCTGCTCCACAAAGTTAATCACATTAGGAGTCATAGACACAAGATCATCAGGTGAGACAGAGGAATCAGTAGTATCAATCGCATTAGAGGTATGAGAAGGCAATGGATTAGTAAAAATCTGAAGATTTTGGTTAGGAGGAGCTACATATGTGTTGCCTTTATCATTCACACTAGAAACAGGGATAGTATTATTATCAATCAAATCTTGAATTTTACCCTTTAAAGCAAAACATTTTTCAGTATCATGCCCAGGTTGACGATGAAATTGACAAAAAGATTTGTTATCAAAATAGGGTGAATTAATCTTTGCAGGATCAATTTTCCTTATAGGAGGAAGAGTAAGCACATTTTGTTCCAATAACTTATTCATAATACTATGCAATGATTCATTCAAAGGAGTAAACTTTCTTTCTTTCTTGAAAAACTTAGAAATAGGAGACACACCTGATGCTGTATTCACATTGTTGTTGATGATGTTTTCATTGAATTTAATGGACTCTCTGTTTGGTTTAAACTTCCCAAATGGTTGTTGACTACTATCACCCTTATCAATCGGAGCCATAGGATGTGATTGTTCCATTTGACTCACAGTTAGTTGATAATTGTGAAGAGTTGCGCACAACTGTTGGAAAGAAGTAAACTCAGAAAATAGGAGTTTTTCTCTAATGTCTTTTTGTAAATTAGAAATAAAGATTCTTTGAATATCATTGTCAGGCACTGGAAAAGAAATTTGAGCATACAAATGCTTATATCTACCAATGAAATCAGTCACTTTTTCTTTAACACCTTGTTTACAATGCATTAAATCAATCAAAGTAACTTTAGGACTTATATTGTTTTGAAATTGTTGAATGAAAGCATTTGCAAGTTGTTCGAAAGAAGTAATAGAATAGGAAGGCAACGAGCAATACCATTGTAGGGCTTTGTCTCTTAATGTTCTAGTAAACAGTTTTGCAAGCAACCTTTGGTCATAAGCAAAATCAGTACATATTGTTTGAAAGGTCTTAACATGTGTTAGAGGATCACCCTTACCATTATAAAGCTCCAAATGCGGAATTTCAACATGTTTAGGGGGGATAGCTCGAACAATGTCAAGAGAAAGTGGAGTCGCAACATCAAATGTGGGCACACTAAACTTAGATTGATTCATAGAGGCAATTTGTTTCTGTAAAGAAGAGATAGTTTGTGCAAGATTGTTAATGGTCGCTTCAGTCGAAGAGTTCATATTAGACGTGTTAGATTGTGATGGAGGTGTTATGTTATTGAAAGAAGGTAGAGAGTAAGGTGGTGGGACACTATGATAGTTAGTCATAGGAGACGATTGGATAGGAGGAACACTACAAGGAGGAATGGAAAACGAATTGCCCCCTTGTGTCATGTTCATTTGTGGAGATATAAGAGGAACACTCACTGAAGGAATGAATGAAGAAGTTGGATTGAATGAAGGAAGAGGGTTGATTGAAGAAGAAGTATTGCCCCCATGACTAGTGATCATAGGAGGAATGACTTGTATTGAAGTAGTCATTATGTTTGATGTAAAAGTAGGTATACTAGCAATAGGAGTTGTCAAAGGAATAGAATGATTAACTTGAGTAGGAGGTTGTGTATAACCCAAAGTTTCGGCACAACTTTTCATAGGCATCACATTCAAATCCACAATGTGTGCAATACCACGCAAAATATCAATTCCATTCTTATCACTTTGAAGCATACGTTTTAGACCCTCAATTAAAGGAAGAGCTTGACTATCAGGGTATTCTTGAGACATCCATTGTTGAAAATCGTCAAATTGGTTATCCAATTTTGAAAGTTGTTCTACAGAAACCTCATGGAGAGCTTCTTCATCATTAAGAGGATTAGAGGAATTACCCATGTCCTCGTTAAAAAGGCCATTCAAATTAGGTTCCATCTCCTCAGTAATTAAACCTTGGAAGGACTTAATTCTAAGGCTTCGTCTAACGGGAATAGTGTAAGTAGGGCTTATTGTTGTAAAACTCATGCACTAAAGAAAGAGAGAAGATTTTGAATTTTAGAGGTAGCAAATTTCAGTAAAACCAGCCAATCTTCTAGATTTAAGCTGTTAAATACAATCAGGACAATCTCCCGAAGTTTCGGAAAAAATGTCCGGGACCGTGGCGCTCGGAGTGCACACGGTCCTCGTAACTTTTTTCAAAATTTGTAGGGATGAAAGTTATGATGATTTTACAGCTAACCTGAAAAAATTGAGTGATTTTACGATCTGTAGATAGGCCAAATTAAAGTTGCAATCTCAAAATTGAACCCTACTAAGATTGTCGAAAAATGCAAAATTTGAATTTTGAAAAAGAGAGGGAAACTGAAATTTTGAATTTTATGATTTTAGAGGGAATACCAAAAGCAATACAAGTTTTGAAATTTGAAGGTTGACTCAATTTCACGCAAAATTCAATTTTGAAAGCGGAAATCAAAGTTGTTGTAATTAAGCACTTAATTTCAAAAGTCACAAATTGCAAAAATTTGAATGAATCACTGAAATTTCGAATGAATGATAACACACTTTTCAGATTTAGGATAGTAAGAAACACAATTTTGACACAAACTTCAATTTCAACAATTTTTGAATGATTAGAAGCCTCAATCCAAGCAATCGCTAGACCAACTTTGACTGTAATTTTGAAGGTGTTAAAATTGATAAAATCAGCCAAAATTCTGGATTTTAGCAGAAAAATACAGTAAGATCTAGCTCCTGAAATTTCGGAAAAAATGTCGGGGACGATGGCGCTCGGAGTGCACACGGTCCTCGCAACTTTTTTCCAAATTTTCAGGGATGAAAGATATTATGATTTTATTGCGGAATCCAAAGTTACAGCTGATTTGGAGATGTTTTGATCAGTAAAATTGTCGGACAAAGGTTGAATCAAGAGGGTTTCAAAAATTAGGGTTTTGACACTTAACCACTTAATTTTCAAAATTAAAGCACAAATATGAATTGATAATTTGTAATAGAAGGGCAGATCTGAAACAAGCATCAACAATTAAACATTTCACAAGTTTAATTACTTAAAAAGAAAATTTAGGGTTTTTATGCAATTAACCTCTAAAATTTTGCAAAAGATCAAACATGGAAATGTAATCAAGGAATCCAATTTTCAGATCTAACTATGAATAATCAGAAAGGATGTTCACATCGGGTTCACCAAAATGTAAAGCGGAAAATAATCGAACCCTGGTCGTTCTCCCCTCCTCAACTCCAAGGAGAGAGAAGGGAGAGTCACTAGGGTTGATGGTTTTCACTTAGGAGGGACTTTACATTCAAAAGAGGGGTTGAAACCCACAAGATCCAATCCCACGCAATGCAAGATCGGATTCTATATGAGTTTCAAGGGTTGTGATAGCAAGGATACCCTCTTTTGTAAAGAATGTAGATAGAAAGATTGAACTAGGAATGCATAGAAAGTGAGAAAGATTCGCTTATAAACTGAGTTAGGGATATAGGATGAAGCTGCGGACCTGGAATTAGCAGTAAAATATCGAAACGACGTTGTCCTGCAAATTTGAGCAAAAGTTGATGGGACGATGGCACCCGGCGTGCACACGGTCCTCCGAAAAATCCGTGAAACGAAGGGGGATCTATTCATCTCTGCACAAGGATTCCAGATCTTCAATTTCAGCCGCGTACCTGCAACCTACACACAGAAAAGCGGAGATGATTGGGGGGTTAGGGATTAGGGGTTTGCCCTTAGGTCAAACCCCGGTTTTGGAATTAACCAAGAAATGAGAAATGCTTGTAAATGTAATGTAAAACAAGTACTAATACCTTGTTGTAAGGATGTTTGTATCCTTATATGTGAAGGTATAGATGTTGTTGTATGTTGTATGTTGTATGTTGTAGCATGTAATGTGTTGTAAGTGATCTCCTCTTCAATGGTTGAATCCTTGTCTTGAATGCAACACTTAGCCTTGAATGGAGACTTAGAATGATCAATTGCTTGAAGGAATGCTTGAATGTTTGAATGCTTGAATGTTTGAATATCGTTTTCACCTTTTTTCATCCTCTCCAAAATGAGAGAGGAAAAGTAGTTTATATACTTGCCGATTAGGGTTAAAAGACTGATTTTCCCGACCTTAGGCTGACCAGGAAATGTTATTTTCCAAATTGCAAACAAAAAGGCCCGAAGTCCCATAGGAGACTGGGCCCAAAATAAGGCCAGGGACCAGGGCGCTGGGCGCCATTGTCCTGGGGGATGCCCTGGTCCTGAAGGACCAGGGCACTGGGCGCTCTGGTCCCACCTCCCGGGACAATAGGGTGCAAGGAGGATCAGGCCAGGGTGCTGGAAAAATGCAGTTTTTGGTGTCGTGAGCAAGTTTTGGGGTCTCCATTCAGGTTCAGTGTTGTGTCGCCATCGTGAAGAGCCAAATGCAGTCGAAATTGCAAGTGTCACAATTTTAGGACGCTACAATGATATATCAGATACTTTCGTCTTCTGGCTAGGAGATGAGATTAGAGTGATAGTAACCATGTTAATATAAGGGCCATCATCCAGCACTGAATCTGATGCATAGATAAAATTAGACGTATGTGGTGGGAAAGGATCTATGTAGATTTGTAACTCACTGTTTGTCTTGTCAACAAACTTGTTAGATTTATGTTTTCCATCACTGACCTTTATATCTCCACTATCAATGTGGTCTTGGATTATATGTCTAAGACGATAACAATGCTCAGTGTCATGACTAGGCACATGGTGGTGTTAGCAATTGACACTCATCAGGTAGTTTCCAGTGACTAAGTATTAGTTTAGGCTTGTCATTGATGGCAGATCTTCATGGATATCCGATCTGGTGGTCGTAATTCTTCTTATCTGGAAGTGGGTGTTACCCGGTAGCTGATTAAGCGGTATTTCAGGAAGAACAAAGCATTTTTGGGTACGAAAGATTTTCGGTGATTGTAGTGCATTTTAGCATGTTTGAGATGATTGGGATGACATAGACTTATCATTTTTCTATTATTTTGGTGATCTACACATCTTTTTGGATCCGTTCAAGTCGACATGTGACTACACATTACACCTTGTAGGCCGACATGATGTATGACCTATTTTGTGGTTACCAGTATGTAAGTTTGGTGTGGGTGATCTTTTTAGTGGATGGTGTGATTGTATGCAAGAGAGAGGTGATCGAGAATCTGTTTTGGCGCAGTTTCATGTGTGCATTCTTGATCTGGTATCTAACTAAGATAGAGTATAGGTCAGAATAGAGAAGGTGACCTAGTTAGTGTATTTAGCACTCAATCAGAACTCATCCATGCATTGTAGATGTTATTCCAGAGTTCATACATTTTAATTCATCATTGTAACAATTTTGTAAGTCAATGAGACTTCCCTGACGGTTGTAGCCATTTTGGTTAATGTAATTGAGCAGTGAGCTCTACGCAGTGTGCCTAAATGCCCATGTATTCCCATTTTGTAATATTATTTTGCTACAGGCCATAGTGGAATAATATTGTGGGTTCAAATCGCACTGTGGTTTTTCCCATTTCGGTTTCCATGTTAAAATAGTGGTGTTATGATCTTGTGGTTGTTTGTTTCATGTTTTTGCATTTTAGTTCTTAGTGTTTGCATTAGGTGGTTCAAAGTTAAGTTTGAAAATCTGCTAACTAGTAGATCACTGATTCCCCCCCCCCACTCAGTGATCCTTGAATCCAACAATTGGGATTAGAGCCTAGTACCTCTGAGGAATCTTAACTTCTTGAGGAAGGTCTGAGAGATTGATTCAATGGATTCCAGTTTTCAAAGGCAATTAAGTGTGGCACTTGAGGATCTTGATGCAGCTAGAAATGAGATTTGTACCTTGCAGAAGAACCTAAACGCTGCTGATGATTTCATCAATGACTTGAAGGATCAAGCAAACACTTCTAGAGACTAGAGGAAAGAACTGATGGACAAGCTAAAGGAGAAAGAAGATTAGATTACGGAATACCAGGATAAAGTTGATGAAGTTAACAAACTTGAGAGAGAGAATGCTTCTTTGAAGAATGAAATAGAATTTATTGTGAGGAGCCATACTAAGGAGATTGAGGTCCGGAAGAAGAATGAAGAGAATATAGCACAATCACTAAAGGAAAGAGCAGATGAATGGTTCGGGCTTACCTATGTGAATGATCAGGTGAAGCTCGAGTTGACTCAATCAAGGAATAATGGTTAGGAACTTGAAAGACAGATTGCTACGCTAGGAGATGATTTTTTTATTGATAATGAATACAAAGACAAATTCAAAGATATCTCAGCAAGTCTTGATGAGATGTTGAAGAGTCAGAGACATGGAAAGGAAATGTGAGGACTTGGATTTGAGAAATTTGAATCCTCTTTATCTAGAAAAGGCAATGCAAAACCTAATCAAAATAAGAGAAAAAATCCTCCAATAAGATAACCTAATGCTCACAAATTAAATGGTAGATGCTTTACTTGCAATAGATTTGGTCATATGGTGAATCAATGCAGAAGTAGGATGAATAATGGAATGAATAACTTGAACAATGCTCCTACCTTTATCGGTCAGTGTGTCATATGCAATAACTTTGGACACAAGTCAAATATGTATAGAGCAGTAATGAATAACTTCCAAAACAAAAGATTCTATGCTTGTGGGATGTTTGGACATATCTCTACTCAATGCAAGACAAGACAAAATCAGATGAACTTCAGACCTATGCATAATAATGTTGTTTGTTGTACATGCAACAAAATCGGTTACATTGCAAAGTACTACATAAGCAAGAACAACGTTCCAATAGACAAGAGAAAATGAGATGAGAAGGGAAAAGAGAAGGTAGAAGAAATTAGAGACAAGCATGAGAAGATATGGGTTAAAAAGGATGAATCTAAAGATGCAATGGGTCTGCACCCGAATTCGGTGCAAGATCTTCATATGATAACTAGGGCCTTAGGGGGAGATTTTCATGCAGACACTAAGTACCCCCCTCTTCAGTGGTCTACAATTGATTCTGGGAGGTTGCAGAAGGATTGAATCATGTGTGCAGATGATATCTGAAAGTTTTAGTAATGATTTGATACTCCAGTATGCGACTTCATGAAACATGGTAATCGGTTGTTGCATTTATTACAGTGGAAAATTATGTTTTCAAAGGATAAAAGTGCATTTCTAAGTTTCATTTGTCACAATGCAATCAAGAAAATAGAGTAGAGAAGAGAGAAAAGTGATTTGACGATTTCTACAACAATTTTAGCGACTCCAAAGTGAATTTCAATATCGGGTTGTGAAGCAAGGTATTTATCTATTCAGGTTTTCTATTTTCACAAACTCTAGCATTTGAAATGGCTTCAACTTCTAGTATTGGTACCCCATTGGTGGTTGAGATTAAGGATAGGGCCCAACTTGTTTTCAAGAAACACCCTTTGAAGTCAGTTGAGGATGATCTGGAAGGTGCATTTTCATCGGTGCCCTACAACATGCTCCTTAATGAAGATATCAGGGCCTACATTCACTGCAATCTCAAGGAACTTGGAAATGTAGACATGTTGGACCTATACAACAAACATTTGGTTGACGGTTTGGGAAATCTCAAACCTGAGTACAAGGTGCTTCAAGACAAGGGTTTCTCACAGTTTGTTGATTTTTTGTTTTTCAATGAAGCTGAGTGGATTTGATACATTCTTAGTCATGTTCATGATGAGCTTATATGACTTGATAAACCACATAAGATCACCAAGTAGGCGATTCGAGCTATGATAAGCCTAGTTGAAACTGGTGAGGTACCCAGCTTGAGGAAAGTATCAAACGACACGGTGATAGCCACCACTTGCTCAAAGTTTGATAGCAGATCGATGACCATTAATGACATTTTGGAAAATGATGTAAAATTTGCATCGATGGTAGTTAGTTACAAAGTTTACTAGTCAAGCAGGTACAACTCTGTCTCTGGTATTGTTATTTACTCTGTATATTAGATGCCGAAGGAAGACAAAAGGTATGATCTATGCACAACCCTATTGAATGAATTATTGAGCAATTTGAAGAAGATAAAGAAGGATAAAAAGAACACATTTAAATATGGTACACTCTTTATTTTCTTGGCTTTATACTTCTTGAACGAGATACCTAGTATAAAAGGAAAGGTTCAATGGGCCTATGATATTCCGATGGCCATGCAGATCAAAGGAGGATTATGGGGAGTTGGTGATGCAACAATGGGAATATCTTTTTCTCTGGGGATACTTTAAATCCTTTCAATCAACAATGAAAAGAGGAGAGAGGTTCCCTAAGGAAATTGTGGAGAAGTATGAGAAAACCATATGCTTCATGCTAGACAAAGATCAATGTCTGATGGAAGCTATAGAACCTAGAATAGTTTGGATCATGACCATGGGTTATGAAGTTGACTCTTTTACTCTTGATGCATATTCCTAATACCTTCTAAGTTAACCAGTGGACCTTAAAGAAGGCAGATTTGGAACTTTCAAGGAGAAAGACCTTAGCCTACACATGCAATTCGTTGCACCTAACCAAAAGAGGAAAGTTACTAAGATGGTTGAGGAGGTGGCAGTTTAGATGAGTTTCACCTAGGAGGAGGTGAAGAAAGAAAGGGAAAGTCATGTACAAAAAGATTCCGAATAGGAAACCAAGAAGCCCAAGGTTGATCTGGTTACCTCCAAGGTCAAACTTGAGTAGACCAAGTCTTCTCCTGCTTTGATGGCATAATCTACAAAACCTAGCCCATCCGGGAAAGGTGTGTTGAAGCAGAAGGAGAGACTAAAAGAAATTTGTTGCAGTATCTCTGGTGGCTTCAAAAACCAAGTCTAGTCTAAGGAGGAGGAAAGAAAGGAAAAGAAGAAAGGAGAGTTTGTAAGAGTGGTGAGGAAGTCGCTGTCTAGTGGGGCCCACCAAAGCAAAAAGGCAAAATCAGATCATGTTCCTACTGCAAGGCGTAAAAGTGAAAGGAAAATCAAGACTCAACTTGAGTTTGGTGCTCAACAAGGTAAATCTAAATTTGTTCCCTCATTGATAGTAGATTAGTTAATTGATGAAATAATTGTAGATGGTAAATTAAATAATCTTGGAGTATGTTATGATAATTTTGATGGAGATAAGAGAAAAGTTGAAGAGGTAGTTGTATTATATCTACACAATTTTAGCAAAACATTAGTTGAATGGGAGAAGACCATTCCAAAGGATTTATAGATTCCGATTGATTTAAGAAGAATGAATGCAAGCAAGATTGATAGGGAAATGAAGGAGAGAGAGCTAGTAAATGTCTATACTTGTATTACTCATGGTGAAGCAAAGAGATTGATTGAAGAGGCAAATAAGAAAGAATTTCAGAGTAAGAACATGATTAAAATATTGATAATTCAAAATGTGAAAGAGGCGAGGAAAGAAACAGAGGAGGTATGTAGAAAGATAATTTAGCATGACCCTCTGTACAAGGATGCATTCAGACCATCTTAGATGGAAGAGAAGAAAGGTGTTTCAAGAAGTCAGAAGGTTGAAACTCAAACTAAGGATCACCCAGAAGACCAAGGTAACACTACACTTGATGGTGATACAAATGATGTTCCTCCGATGGTGGACAACTCTACAACCCTTGAGATCCAACAAGTTGATACTGCACCAAGTGGCAACAGTGGTGTGAAACATAAAGGGGATGAGGGAGAGAAGAAGGACACCGAGACAAAAGAGGCTAAGGTTACTGAGGTTGATAAAGGAAAAGAAGTAGGAATTGTCACTCCTCCGGTTACAGGGACCCCACCTCAGATCTCTATTAATCTTGACGGTTTTGTAAATCTTGGAAAGATGCCTCCTGCAGAGAAGCTCATGCTCGTAGTTGTTTTGCAAGCCTAGACCAGTTAAGATTTGGTGAAGTCAGAATCAAAGGATAAAAGGCCAATTTGATGTCAGTAGATGTTTTGTAGAAGGTTTCTCCAAATGTACATTTGGATTCAATTAAGAGCCCCTCTTGTAAATTCTTACAATTGATTAACAATGTAAATACAAGTTTTGATTATTTGGAGATGACTACACATAAAGTTTTGGAAGAAAATTTAAGGATGTTAGGATACAAATTTTTTGAAAGATGATTGAGGATGATAGAGTAAGACTAAATAAGAGATTACATATTATTTATGACACATTGTTAGAAGCTGGTAAATTATACAAATCTTGCCTAATTTTGCCTATATTCACTGTAGATATTGACAAGTAGATAGGTGTTTGCTAGGGAAAACTTGTTGGTATTTCACAGTCCTTTGATCCAAATGTAACATTAACCAAAAGTATTGAATGATAGATTATAGCTCTAAATGATCATATCTCAAGCCTTCAAGTGGACATGGACAAAATTTTAAGAAAAGTAGGTGAACTTCGGAACCTGAATTGTCACCCGGTTGGACACTATATTAAGTAATAAGGTGGATTGTATGAAGGAGATGGCCCGACCTATTTCATATGATCACAGTTTTGGACAACTTGAAGAGTGAGTGGGATATTCACCTAGAATTTTTTAAGACTACTTATGCTAACATCTTCAAGTATTTATAAATATCTCTGTATATAAATTTTGGGAAACACCCCATCTTTGGCATTGCTGACAAAGGAGGAGAGGAACGATGAAAAATGTACAGTGCTATTGAAGAGTGAAATTATTTGTCTAAGGGGAAGCCTTAGAAATTCTTTTGATTCTTTTGAACCAGTACACAGTGCTCAACACTTAGTCATTTTTTAGGAGTGTTGCCATAAATGCCAAAGGGGGAGATTGTTGGCAATTGACACTCATTCGGTGGTTTCGAGTGACTGATTATTGGTTTAGGGTTGTCATTGATGGAAACTCTTCATGGATATCTGATTTGGTAGTTGTAATTATTGTTATCTAGAAGCAAGTGTTAATCGATAGCTGATTAATCTGTCTTTCAGGAAGAACATAGCATTCTTGGGCCTGCAAGCTATCTTGTGATTGTGGTGCATTGAAGCGTGTTTGAGATTATTGGGCTGACATAGACACATCATTTTGCTATTATTTTGGTGATCCACACTTATCTTTTTGGATTTGGTCAAGCCGACATGTGACTACATGTTACACCTTGCAGGTCGACATAATGTATGGCCTATTTCGTCCTTGCCGATATATAAGTTTGGTGTGGGTGATCATTTTAGTGGATGGTGTGATTTTATGCAAGCGAGAGGTGATTGAGAATCTATTTTGGTGCAATTTCACATGTGCATTCTTGATCTAGTAGATGGCTAAGACAGAGTACAGGGCAGAATAGAGTAAAACAAAGAAGGTGACTTAGTTAGTGTATTTAGAACTCAACCGGAACTCATCCAGGAATTGTAGATTCTATTTCAAAGTTCATACATTGTAATTCATCACTGTAACAACTTTGTAAGTCATTGAGACTTCCTTGAGGGTTGTAGCCTTTCGGGTTATTGTAATTGAGCAGTGAGCTCTAGGCAGTGTGCCTGAATGCCTGTGCATTCCCATTTTATAATATTGTGGGTTTGAATCCCACCATGGTTTTTCCCATTTGGGTTTCCACATAAAAATACCAGTGTTATGATCTTGTGGGGTTTTGTTTCATGTTTCTACATTTCAGTTCTTAGTGTTTGCACTCGGTGGTTGAAAGTTATGTTTGAAAATCTGCTAACTGATAGATCACTGATTCACCCCCTCTCTCAGTGACCCCTGATTCCAACAATTGGTATCAAAGCCTGGTACCTCTGAGGAAGTTTAGCTGCTTGAGGAAGGTCTAGGAGAGTGATTCAATGGATTTTGGTTTTCAGAGGCAACTTAATGTGGCACTTGAGAATCGTGATGCAACTAGAAATGAGATTTGTACCTTGAAGAAGAACCCGAATGCTGTTGAAGATTTCATCAATGACTTGAAGGATAAAGCAAACACTTATAGAGACAAGAGGAAAGAACTAATCGATAAGCATAAAGAGAAAGAAGATTAGATTATGGATTACTAAGATCAAGTTGATGAAGATAAAAAAGTTGAGAGATAGAATGCTGCTTTGAAGAATGAAATGCAATCCATTGTGATGAGGATAACTAAGTAGATTGAGGACCATAAGCCTTCTCTGATACCATGTTAAATTTGGATCAAATTGATAACATTTAACACTTCTTAGACTATAATAAATATCTAATTTGTATTACGAACTGTCAAGAGAATGATATATGATCTTGTTTTGCTAATGAAAGAGTACAAACTGTAGATGTAATGACTTCGATCTATCTGTTGAAGAATATTGATTATAGAAGTAAGTAGATCTGTTGTTGTATGTATTTTATTCGATCCCCTTATTGTATGAATTCGAACTGCTTATTTTTTAATACAATCTGCTAGAGGATATCTACAGTTTTTTTTTTTTAAAAGTGAACTCAAACTCTATGTGTTCAGTATATGTATGAAAGGAGATACAATCTCCTTTAAATACCCGCTAGTGTCAGTATATGTATGAAAGGAGATACAATCTCCTTTAAATACCCGCTAGTGTCCCTTCACCAAGGGGCGATATTTTTCTCAATCAACATGTCTTATATACAAGAGGGTTGGTAGACTTTCAAGTTGACCCCAATGATTATTAATGAAAGTTAATCACTAACTATTTACATATAACATATCGACATATCAATATCTTATAATATTTGTTTATATAATGGGATGACACATGTTATCTTCTAAGTTATAAAGAAAAACCATATATGTAAGGCTTGTAGGAGTAATACCAATGCTACATCATCAACACTAAGATAAAAAGGATGGCACTGGTACAGGTAGAAAAGTAAGTCATGCTAGATAGCCATACGATAGGGTGACGATTTGCAATATTTCACAGGTATGGATATCAAGTTGTGTTATGCTAGTTAGCCATATGATAGAGCAAGATTTCAATGGCATCGATAGAAAAATGCTAGATAGCCATGCGATTGGGTGACCATAAATAGATTTGATAAGCAATGGACCGACCCCCCAAAAAGGTGACAAGATAAATAGATCAAGTGGTTTGGCCCCCACCAAGACAAATAATATGCTAAGATAAACAAATACAAATGCTAGATGTAGATTATGCAGATATTATAGCCCCCCCTTATAATGATATGCACGAAAGACATGTCATTCTAAGGAGAAGAAATGTTGTGGCACATCGACATAGCGAGATGATTCTGTGGAATTTCATCTTTAGCAGATGACACATAAGACCCACAACATCAACAAAAATGTAAGAGCACGAGGAGATCCAAGTATTTGGTTTTAGAACCCATAGCAAGAAGATAAAATAAGTTATATAGCTATAGATGGGTGTTTCTTCATAATATCAAATTTCTTGGATATGAAGAAGAGAACATGAAGACAAAGATAAAATAAAAATTCGGGTCAACATGGAAGAAAGCCTAAATGCCCCTAGCACTTTGTATTGTCCCTGAATTTAAAAAAAACAAAAAATGACAGTTAGAAGAAATAGCTAATAGATAGAAAAAGGTGTACGATAGAAAATCCCCTATATCTGAGCACCTATGGAGTAGCTCAGGCCCTATAGGAGAGCACAATAAATAAAGATAGTCAACCTCTTGTTTCCAAGCACCTATAGAGTAGCTTGGGTCCTCTAGGAGGGGACACATATGTAAAGCAAGCATGGGGGAACATAATCATGCATACATGCTTCACTACAAGATAAAGAAGGATCTATTCTACAACACCTCAATGATCAAGTCATCATCATCTCAAACTTTATTATATGGGGAAGGAGGGTGAGACTAAAGAAAAATAATCGCAAGGCAAGCACTAGGTGCCTCACTAGCAGTGAGGGCGTAGGTCGAGGAAACATCAACATCTGCCTCCACAAGCTCATAAGAGGCAAGAGTCAACACCGCATAAAGATCATAGATAGTGTTGGGTATCCTCTAGAGAGTTGAAATAGCATGCATCTATAGAGGAAGCAGGTGACTCAATTCAAGGAGGTGATATAGAATTTGGATTGTTGGCCTTGACAAGAGGGGCAACGACAAACTTAGTAGACGTTGGAGCCTTCTCAAAAACACAAACGAAAACAAGTACAAAAGAAGACAAAGAGATAGGTGAGGAGAATACTTGAGTTGAATTGTGCCACTAAAACTCCAAAGTGTGGCCCTACTCAAACTTGCGTTTAGGTTGGATAGGAGACACACATGCCACCGATCAACCATGGCAAGTTGGAGGACCCCAGGAAAGCTCTGATGAAGAGGCAACTATGAGAGAGGAGGATCAAACAAAGTTGCACTAAAAACCACCTTCTTGTGCAACATATCCAATAGTCAAGACAACAAAGGTACATCCAATAGTGATGTAGGAGGATCCCCAGTCTATAAGCAATCTTGCATCAACCACAAATATTTCCTTTTGGTTTAGTTCTTGTTCATTTCAGTGTGCAGTTTTCTATGTTCTTACCGGTTGGTACCGATAGTTGCTTGTTTTTCATTGCAGATCCTATTTTTCTATTTCCAGGCTGGTTCATGTGCTTAATTCCATATTTTCAGTCCATTTGGATTCTTTTTCGGCTAGTTATCGCTCTCAGTTGACTATTTCTGGGTTTTGGGAGAGTTCTTGTGTTTACGGGTTAGTCTTCCTTCATTACTAGAGCAACTCTTGGGGTGTGGATCTATTTGGGGTCTTGTCCAATGTTCTTGGGCATGTGGATGACCTTCCTTCTAATCCAATCTTCTTGCTTGCTATTTTTTGGAATGATTTCTTTCATTCTTAGGGTCGAACTAATTGCATGTTTCGAAGGGTATATATATGGTACTATGTAATCATTTGTGGGATGGAGGAAGTAGAAATCAGAATAAGGATGGAGATTGGAAATTCGTGATTCAGTTGATTCTGAGAGTCCCAGTTGGATTATATCTAACTTGTAGCCTACATGTAACTAGTTAAATACCAGATATTATATGATAATTGTATGATGATAACCTGTTGATTTCCAGAAGTTCTAAGGCAATAATATGATCTATTTCTCTAATCTTGATATGTTTTCTTGTTTCTTTTGTTGTGTTATTCTTGATGCATAATCTGATTAATTCTCTTTTGAGGGTTTTACCAGTAATGGATGCATCAAGTGGTATTAGAGCTGCTTATGAATTGGTTAGTGGAAGAGTTGTTTTCCAACCTTGAGGCATTCCTTTGGGTGGACAAAGCACCAATTGGAGGCAAGTTGTGTGTGTATTCAATAGATCACCGAGGAGAGGCAATTGAAACCGGTAGTCAAATTGCCAAGTTGAGACAATTCACTGGAGAGGAAGAGGAGATGCCACCTAGAAGGAAAAACCCCTAGAGGGTAGAGCAGATGATGGATGACTTCAAGAATGAAGTGAGGAATGAAATCCGAAATGCATTTGTTGGTTCGTGGAGGAAACCCAAATATGAGGATGAGTATGAAGAAGCCGATGAAGAGCTTGAAGAGGAAGAGGCTGAAGGACTAGAAGATGAAAGGGAGGAAATATTCTTGAGAGTAGTGGTACAAACGAGTAAAGTTCATAAAGCGAAAGTTTCAAAATTTTCTGAAATGCTGAACCTGGAGGATCTGATTGATTGGATCGGAGAGTTGGAGGATTACTTTGATTTTGAGGATGTCAAGGACCCGTAGAGAGTTTGGTTGGCACAAACTAAGTTAAAAGGGCATGTTGCCTTATGGTGGAAGGAATTGTAGAAAGACAAAGTGGAGAATGATGAAATAAAGATCACCCGGTGGAGACAGATGGTTGCAAGATTGAAGGCCAAGTTCATATCGAGAGACTATGAGTTAGAATTATTCAAGAAGTTGGAGAACTTGAAACAGAGAAGCATAACTGTGAAAAATTACACTGAGGAATTCTACAAGGTGATGATTAGATCTAGACATAGAGAGGTGGATAGAGAAAAAGTGGCGAGGTACATAAATGGACTTGTATTTAACATTCAGGATGAGATGAGTATGTTGAGGGTTTCCACAATTGAAGAAGCTTACGAGTATGTTTTGAAGGTTGAGGAGAAGATGAGAAGAAGACAACCAAATAACCCTAGAGGGAAGGAGAGATTCAAGAGACATATGAGTACAAAGAAGCAAAATACTGAGGAAGAATCAAAACCGAAGTGGAGTAAAGAACTGAAACAAAAAACATAGAGGAAAGGCATTGGTAGTACCGGTATAAAATTTTCCCGCAAATGTTTCAAGTGTGGAGGAACCAAGCATAGATTTTATGAATGTAAGCAAGGAATGACAAGAAGTTGTGTGGAAAATGAGGAACAAGAAGGTGAATTTATTGAAACTGACTATATACGAGAGCAAGGAGAATCCCTTATGTTTAGAAGAGTCATGATGGAGCAGAGCAATGATGATACCGGATCTACTCAGGTGGTAAGTGTTACAAGGCTATTATGGATAGTGGAAGTACTGATAATTTGGTATCTAAAGAGATGATAGTGAAGCTTGGGTTGAAGAGGATTGAGAATCCTTGTCCTTACAAGGTAAGATGATTACAAGATGATCAAAAGATAGAAGTAAAGGAACAATGTTTGGTAAATTTTAATATTGGATCTTTTAGGGATGAGGTCTTGTGTGATGTTGTATCTATGAGTGTTTGTCATGTCTTGTTGGGAACACCTTGGTAGTTTGATAAAGGAGATATTTATGACTAGAAGAAACCTAATCATTATTGAGAAAGATGGGCAGAAGTTCACATTGACTTCTTTGAAGGAGAAAGAGAAGGAGGTGAAGAATCCAAGTCTTGAGAAAAGTTACAGTACTGAGAAACCAGTTGCAGAGGTAATACCGAAAGGTGACATGAGTGTGTAGAAAGATCTGATAGATAAACCTGATGGACAAATATAATCGAATGACATAAATTTTATGGTGACAAAACCGGATGAAGTCTTGTGGCAGAAACAAATCCGAGTTTCAGAGGAAAGAGATAAGTAAATAGAGACAATGTGCAGATTGAAGCAAAGGAAGAGAAACAAAGAGGGTTAGGGGTTAGAGAAGCTAGCTGAGATCCCAAAGGAGATAAAGAAGAGATTGGCAGATAAGGAAGATGTTTGGATCAGAAATGAACATGGGGTCTTTATCTCAAATCCTTTTAGATGTTCATGAGTTGCCTCTCATGGAACATCTCTTTCTAACTTGGGTGTCTGATGTAGGAGCATCCCTGGTCTATGAGAAATCTTGCATCAACCACAAATATTTCCTTTCAGTTTAGTTCTTGTTCAATTCAGTGTGGAGTTTTCTGTGTTCTTATAGATTGGTACCAATAGTTGCTTGATTTTCACTACAGATCCTATTTTCAGTTTCTAGATTGGTTCATGTGCTTAATTCCACATTTCAGTCCATTTGGATTCTTTTTCGGCTAGTTATTGCTCCCAGTTGACTATTTCTGGGTTATGGGAAAGTTATTGTGCTTACCTGTTAGTCTTCCTTCATTACTAGAGTGGCTCTTAGCATGTGGATCTATTTGGGGTCTTGTCCGATGTTCTTGGGCATGTGGCCAACTTTCCTACTGATCGATCTTCTTGCTTGTTATTTTCCAGAATGATTTCTTTCATTCTTAGGGCTGACCTGGTTGCACATTTCATTTTATTGCATTGGTAAATGTAATCTTTTATGGTAAACCTGTTGGCATATGCACACTCCAATGAGACATTGTATGTGATTGAAGGTTTTTTCATTGATGGCAACCTTGCAATCCTATGGCACCAACAAAGACATTACACCAGCATCAACAGGTCATAGTCTACACCGACATTCAGGACACCAACACAGGCATAGAAGAAAGGAAGTATACCGACACAGAGGCCGACAGGATTTTGTTATATTATATTTTGTTTATTATTGTAAAAATGTGTAAGCCGACTTGGAAAATTGTAAAATGACTCTTATATATAAAAGAGATCATTGCAGACATTTGGTAAGGTAATGTAGAAGGAATATAGAAAAATATTAGGTAGACCTATTGTGCGAAATATAGGTCAAGGGGTATATGTAAAGAACAAAGCAGGAACCGGTACTGAATCAAGCATTGAAGATGCTATTATAAAGCAGTACAAGATATTGGATTTGTATAATCCTTATTGTAAGTCAGTGAGACTTCCCATTGAGCAGCGAGCTCTAGGCAGTTGGCCTTCCTGCATGTGCAGGCCCCTATTGTAAGTAATATTCTCTTATTGGCCAGTGAGTGAATATTGTGGGTCACAAATCCCACCGAGGTTTTTCCCACACCGGGTTTCCTCATTAAAATCTTGTGTTATGGTGTGCTTTTCATGTGGATGTTCTTGATTCTGTGTATTGCATTATTTCCTGCATACCGGTACACTATTATATTATGTTCTTCATGTTTTAAGTTAAGAAATTCCATTAACCGGTTAGATACTAATTCACCCCCCCCCTCTCAGTATCTGTGTGATCCCTAACAATTGGTATTAGAGCTTGGTCCTCTATTTTCAGAAGCCTAACAACTTGAGGAAGATCTTGTCATTGGTAAAGATGGAAAATCTAATGAAGCAACTTGAAGGAGCTCTTACAAACTACGATGTAGAGAAATTGAAAAATATCAAATTAGAAGATGATTTAAGGGCATCTCAGGACATCATTCAGGTACTTCAAGAAAATTTTACTTTTGCAAGAAATAAGAGAAGAGAACTTTGTGAAAAATTGCAAAATGAGAATGATGAAAAGGAATCACTCAATGATATGATAAGCAAGTTGAAACAAGAGATCATGACAAAAAAAAATGAAATGCAGGATATGACTATGAGATTTTGCAAAGAGATTGAGGATAGGAAGAAGAATGAAGAAGAATTGACTAGAAGACTAAGTGATGTAGCAAATGAGAACACAAGACTTAGATATGAAAATGACATGTTGAAGACAGATTTGATGCATACTCAGAATGACTCAAATGAACTGATGAGACAAAAAGAAGTCTTAGAAAGAGAACTAGAAACTGCAAATCAACACAAAGAAAAATTCAAGAAAAGCTCACAGGAACTTGGCACCTTGCTGAAGAATCAAAAACCTAAAGGTGACAATTCTGGAATTGGCTTTGAAATTGGTGAAAGCTCCGGTACTGCAAATACTCAGGATCAGAGAAAACTGGTAAGATAGCCTAATGCTTATAAATTCAATGGAAAATGCTTTAACTGTAATAAGTATGGTCATAGAGCAAATGAATGTAGATCTAGAAATTATAAGAATATCAACACACCCACCGGTCAATGCAACAAAGTAGGTCACAATTCTGAAAACTGTAGAATGAATGTGAGATGTTATGTTTGTGGAAGATTTGGACATTTATCTAATCAGTGCAGAACACAAACCAACATAGGTTATGGAAAAGCTATTCAGAAGAATAATGTAACTTGTTATGCATGTAATAGGATTGGGCATATTGCTAAATTTTGTAGAAGTAAAGGAACACCGATAGACAACAAAAATTCTAGCTTGAAAGGTAAAGAAAAAGTTGAAGAGGTTAAGCAAGAATTCTCTAAACAATGGATTAGGAAAGCTGATCTAAACATTGGGAATACTCCTCCACCGGTAGGACAGAGTGATGCTTCACTGGAAGGACAGAGTAGTGCTCCACTGATAGGAAGTTCTTCATCAAATTGAAGAAACTTTCTTTGAGGGTTTGGCAATCTAATGACACATATATTATTATTCCCTCGGTTAGAGATAAGAAGTTGAAAATTACTTATTTTCGACAAACAATGTTAAGTGAATACTTAACCAGCATGCAATTAATGTGGTAGATGGCGAATAGACACTATAAAATTAAGGTTTTGGCTCCATTTCATTTCATCAAGATTTCAAATTTACAAAGAGCGCGAAGATTCCGAGCTAAGGCATTTCGAGCAAGAAGCAAGAGCACTCCAAGCAATCATCCATCCAAGGCAGTAAAAGGTATTTAATCATGGCATCCACCTCTGCAATTGAATATATAGCAAACCCTACTATTGTTGAAGTAATAAAAAGACCTAGGCCCGTATTTCAATTAGTCCCCGAGATAGCAAAGAAAGATGATACCTTAGGTGCTTTTTCTCAAATTCCT
This sequence comes from Cryptomeria japonica, assembly GCF_030272615.1. Classification (NCBI taxonomy): domain Eukaryota; kingdom Viridiplantae; phylum Streptophyta; class Pinopsida; order Cupressales; family Cupressaceae; genus Cryptomeria; species Cryptomeria japonica. The sequence goes on from NC_081414.1 coordinate 243,379,966, forward strand.
AAGAGACCCCAGAATGTACATCCACTGCAAAATTGAAGAGTTAGGAGATGAGGAAATTAAAACCATGTATAAAACCGTGATATGTGATAATACCGGCAATATAAAAGATGAACACAAGATCACCCTAGGATTTACAGAGATCCTTAGCATTCCTGAATTTCCCAAGGATGTGATTAGGATAGTATTAAGAAGGGTTCATGGAGAATTTTTCTGGTTAGATGCAATCCATAAGATCACCAAGGAAGCTATGAAATTTGTCACAAGGTTACCGGCCACCGGTAAAAGACCAGATAAAACCAAGAAGGTTTCCAATGACCTAGTTATAAACCTAACTGGTGCAACATTCAACAAAAGGTCCCTAAGAGTCAATGATGTAACAGATATCAATGTGAGATTCATCAGCATGATATTAGGATATAAAGCTACTCATGCAAATAGACTTAATTCAGTCTCAAGCTTATGCATTAAGAGTGCTTATGACATGGTCACAGACAATGGAAAAATTGATATATGTGAATGGTTAAAAGATGAATTAATTGACAACCTTGGAAAGATCAAGAAGGACAAGAAAGGAACTTTCAGGTTTGGAAATCTGTTAGTATGTCTGATGCTACACATAACAAAACAGGTTCTTGGTATAGGTTACAAAGAACTTGGATATGATATACCGGTAAGAAAATAATTAACAGAACTATTCAATAATATGGGTGAGAACAAAGAAAACAATATTCATGACTTTTTTCAAGCATTAAAGACCAAAATGAAGAAAAGAATAAGGTTATCATAGAAGATTGTAGATAGATACAAAGATGAAATATGCTTTGTAATCAAGAAAGATGAAATCTGGATGGAAGCAGTCATCCCAAGGATAGTTTGGGTAACCAAGATGGGATATGAAATAGATGGTCACATAGTTGAAACATATGCTAAAGAACTTCTGGAAGCCCCTAGAGAACCTAAAAAAGAAGTATTTGGTAGTGTTGAAACCATAGAAAGTCAAATACAATCAAAGAAAAGAGTGAAAAAGGTTGAGGCAGTTGTGAGGAAAGGTTCTAGACAAGCAAAAGCCATCAAAGAAGATGTATTAAAGAAAACTAGTATAACAGAGGATGAGTTAGCAGCTCCACAACCTGAAACTCACCTATCACTGGTAGGTACTTCTTTAGGAAGTGACATGCCTGCAACTTTCAAAAGAGTTGTAAGGAAAAGAGATCCCTCACCGATAACCACACCCTCACCCAGGAGGACAAGGCAAAAGCAACAAGCAGTGAGATCTCCAGTAAGAAAGGCCACACCAAAGAAGAAACTGACAGCTAAGAAGAAGAAAAGGACAAACAAAGACTTGGCTCCTCTTGATATACTACTAAATGAAATCACAGAGGAAGGTAAACTAAAAAACATAGAGAAAATATATGACACTCTAATAGCTGATGAAAAAGAGCAAGTTGAAAATAGTGTTATATTACATATGGATATGTATAAGAAGTTTTTAATGGAAGTAGTCAATGAAGTTCCAGATGAACTATTCAAAAGACTAGAAGCAAGAAGACAAGAAGTGATAGAACTGGATAAGAAAATAAAGATTGAAAAACTACTTGTTGTATATCTGGTAAACTCTCCACAAGAAATTGATGACCTAATTGCTCAAGCTAACTGGACAATATTTTCTATTGCACACCGGCACGTTGCTTTAATGGTAGGAAGAGTTAATGAGGTAACAGAGGAGACAGAAGATGGATGGAAAAATATTAGGCAGACCTATTATGCGAAATATAGGTTAAAGGGTTTATGTAATTAGTAGAGTAGCAACCGGTACTGGATCAGGCATTGAAGATGCTATTGTAAAGCAGTACAAGATATTGGATTTGTATAATCCTCATTGTAAGTCAATGAGACTTCCCATTGAGCAATGAGCTCTAGGCAGTTGGCCTTCCTGCATGTGCAGGCCCCTATTGTAAGTAATATTCTCTTATTGGCCAGTGAGTGAATATTGTGGGTCACAAATCCCACTAAGGGTTTTCCCACACTGGGTTTCCTCGTTAAAATCTTGTGTTATGGTGTGCTTTTCATGTGGATGTTCTTGATTCTGTTTATTGCATTATTTCTTGCATACCGGTACACTCTTATATTATTTTTTGCATGTTTTAAGTTAAGAAATTCCATTAACTGGTTAGACACTGATTCACCCCCCCCCTCTCAGTATCTATGGGATCCCTATCAAAACCTGGATATGTTCTGGAGGGTGTACATATGGCACTATGTAATCATTTATGGGATGGAGGAAGTAGAAATCAAAATAAGGATGGAGATTGGTAATTCATGATTTGGTTGATTCTGAGAGTCTCGGTTGGATTGTATCTGGCTTGTAGCCTACATGTAACCGGCTAACTACTGAATGTCCTATGATGATTGTATGATGATAACCAGTTGGTTTCTGGAAGTTCTAAGGCAATAATATGATCTATTTTGTAATCTTGCTATGTTTTCTTTTTGCTTTTGTTGTGTTACCTTTGATGCATAATCCAATTAATTCTCTTTTGAGGGTTTTACTAGTTATGGCTGCATCAAGTGGTATCAGAGCTGGTTATGAAGTGGTTAGTAGAAGAGTTATTTTCCAACCTTGAGGCATTCCTTTGGGTGGACAGATTGCCGATTGGAGGCAGGTTGCATGTGTGTTCAATAGATAACCGAGGAGAGGCAATTGAAACCAATAGTTAGATCACTGAGTTGAGGCAGTTTAGCGAAGTGAAAGAGGAGATGCTGCATAGAAGGACAAACCCCCAGAGGGTAGAGAAGATGATGGAGGACTTCAAGAATGAAGTGAGGAATGAAATCCAAAACGCATTGGCTGGTTTGCAAAGGAACCTTGAATTTGAGGATGAGTATGAAGAAGCTGGTGAAGAGCTTGAAGCAGAAGAGGCTGAAGGACCAAAATATGGAAGAGAGGAAAGATTCCTGAGAGTAGTGGCACAAGTGAGTAAAGTTCATAAAGTGGACGTTTCAAACTTTTTCAAAATGCTGAACCCAAAGGACCTGATTAATTGGATCAAAGAGTTGGAGGATTACTTTGAGTTTGAGGATTGAAGGAATTGCAGAAAGATAGAATGGAGAATGGTGAAATGAAGATCACCCGATGGAGATAGATGGTTGCAAGATTGAAGGCCAAGTTCATATTGGGAGACTATGAGTCCAAATTGTTCAAGAAGTTATAGAACTTGAAACAGAGAAACATGACTATGAAAGAGTACATTGAGGAATTATAAAAGGTGATGATTAGATCTGGACATAGAGAGATGGGTAGAGAAAAAATGGCAAGGTACATAAATGGACTTGCATTTAACATTCAAGATGAGATGAGTATGTTGAGGGTTTCCACAGTTAAAGAAGCTTACCAATATGATTTGAAGGCTGAGGGGAAGATGAGAAGAAGACAACCAAATAACCCTAGATGGAAGGAGAGATTTAAGGGACAAATGAGTACAAAGAAACAAAATGTTGAGGAAGAATCAAAACCTAGGTGGAGTAAAGAAACGGAATAGAAAATATAGAGAAAAGGCACTAGCAGTACTGATAGAGAATTTCCCAGGAAATGTTTCAAGTGTGGAGAAACGTGACATAGATTTTATGAATGTAAGCAAGGAATGATAGGAAGTTGTGTGGAAGTTAAGGAACTAGAAGGTGAAGTTACTAGAATTGACTGTCTACTGGAGCAAGGAGAATCCCTTATGTTTAGAAGAGTCATGATGGAGCAAAACAGTGAGGATATCAGATCTACTAAGAGAAAGAGTCTTTTCTAGACTGTGTGCAAATTAGGTGGTAAGTGTTGCAAGGTTATTTTGGATAGTGGAAGTACTGATAATTTGGTATCTGAAGAGATGGTAGTGAAGCTTGGGTTGAAGAGGCTTGAGCATCCTTGTCCTTACAAGGTAAGTTGGTTACAAGATGATCAAAAGATATAAGTAAAGGAACAATGTTTGGTAAATTTTAATATTGGACCTTTTAGGGATGAGGTCTTGTGTGATGTTGTATCTATGAGTGCTTGTCATGTCTTGTTGGGAAGACTTTGGCAGTTTGATAGAAGAAACCTAATCACTATTGAGAAAGATGGGCATAAGTTCACATTGACTTCTTTGAAGGAGAAAGAGGAGGAGGTGAAGAATTAGAGTCTTGAGAAAAGTTACAGTACTGAGAAACCAATTGTAGAGGTAATACTGGAAGGTGACATGTGTTTGTAGAAATAGTTAATAGATGAAACCAGATAACATAAATTTTATGGTAACAAACCGGATGAAGTCTTGTGGAAGAAAAAAATATGAGTTACAGAAGAAAGAGAGCAGTAAACATAGACAATGTGCAGATCTGAACCAAAGGAAGAGAAATAAAGAGAGTCAGGGGTTAGAGAAGATGGTTGAGATCCCAAAGGAGCTAAAGAAGAGGATGGCAGATAAGGAAGATGTTTGGATCATAAATGAGCATGGGGTCTTAATCCAAAATCCTTTTAGATGTTCATGAGTTGCAACAAAGCGACACTAAACACCGCCTGCGTGTGCAACATATCCAATGGTCGAGATAACGAAGGTACATCCAACAACAAAGTGATAAGAGTTGGCTCCAAGGAAGGAGCAATAAAGACTTGCACCCTTTTAGGAGGAGGTTCATCGATAGTTCTTGAAATAGCCAATAATAATATTGAAGATGATGTAGAGATCAAAACATTTGAAGAGACAAGAACATATACAACAGGAACGAGTGTCAAAGGTGCACCGCTAGACTGCAAAGAAGCATCATGTTCCTGAGCCATTGCCCATCGGTAGTGCTTATGCTCATGCACACACTTATTATGATGAATATGTGGACCAAGAGTTCAAGTTCGAGAAGAGTCAAGAGAATCATTCTCCATAGGAGAGGCCTCCAAAACCATGTCGGGGATAGGAGAAGTCCTAGTCGATGGAATGAGAGGTGGACCTAAGATAAGCACTACATTCACAACAACGAGCACCCTACCTCATTTTCCTCGAGGAGCATCTGGAGGAATACAAGGTGCCTGCATAGGCTATGAAGTAGGACCAAGTGATGACGAATGAGCATGAGGGGAATTCTTCCCCTTCTTATATCGAGAAGGTCAAGAGATATTGGGTAGGATCAGGAGTTTGAAGGGAGGGTGGGCCATAAACTTTGACATCATGGGTGCCTTTCCTTTGTCTGTGCTAGGTATAGTCATAGGAACAAAAGATACTACTAGAGGCTACGTAGTCTTGGGCAAACAAGGAGGTCTACTCAAAAGAACATGCTTAACCTTAGCCCCTAATGATTAAGGAGCATAAGGCACTACCACTCTAACATAAGAATAAATGAAGCAAAGGTTAATGTAGGAAGAGGCAATGAATAGCTAGGCTGAACTGAATTAGGGGCCAAATCCCTCATCTTATACTAATAATATGATCGATACATCAAATCACCACAAGGAAACATAGCCCCCACCAGAGCAGGGCATAAATGGTCTAACAAAAAGTCCCCACAAGCTACAAGAGGTCAATATCTAGTATCCTAGATGACATGTACCAAACCCTCATGAAGAAACTTCAAACATTTATGTATCATGAATGAAACACATCCATATAAATTAACCAAGGAAAACCTAGTTTAAATAAAATAAGATCTGACTCAAGGAAGATAACAAACGTAGATGAAACAACCTTGGGTCCTACCAGGACCGTCAAGGTGATACTACCAAAAGGAGAAAGAGACAATCCATTAAGTATTCTCAAGGTAGCATGTCACTCGTCATATCTCATCCTATTCCATCCATTTATGAAAAAAGTCTTCTCCATAATGACATCGACTCTGCATGAAGGATCAACCATCATACCCGTACTAATTTGACCGTTAAGCTTCACAGGGATGTACAAAGGAGCAGGCTTTGCATAATATGGGGCATCTATAAGGGTGAATGATATATCATATAATTTTTTCTTCTTGCTAGGAGATGAAATTAGAGTGATAGTAACCATGTTAATATAAGGGCCATCATCGAACATTGAATCTGATGCAGAGATAAAATTAGACAAATGCGGTGGGAAAGGATCTATGTAGATTTGTAACCCACTGTTTGTCTTGTCAACAAACTTTTTAGATTTATGTTTTCTATCACCGACCTTTATAGCTCCACTATCGATGTGGTCTTGGATTATATGTCTAAGATGATAATAACACTCAGTGTCATGACTAGGCACATAGTGATGTTGGCAATTGACACTCATCTGATGGTTTCTGGTGGTTTTCGGTGACTGATTATTATTTTAGGGTTGTCATTGATGGTAATGCTTCATGGAGATTTGATCCGATGGTCGTAATTCTTGTTATCCAGAAGTGGGTGTTAACCGATAGCTAATTAAGTGGTATTTTAGGAAGAACAGAGCATTCTTGGGTCCGAAATCTTTCCGATGATTACAGTGCATTGAAGTGTGTTTGAGATTATTGGATTGACATAGACAAATCATTTTGATATTATTTTGGTGATCCACACTTATCTTTTTGGATCTGGTCAAGCCGACATGTGACTACACGTTGCACCTTACCGATCGACATGATGTATGACCTATTTTATGGTTATTGGTATATAAGTCTGGTGTGGGTGATCTTTTTAGTGGATGGTTTTATTGTATGCAAGCGAGAGGTGACCAAGAATCCATTTTGGTGCAGTTTCACGTGTCCATTCTTGATACGGTAGCTGACTGAGACAAAGTACATGGTAATTTACAGAGAAGAATAGAGAAGGTGACCTAGTCAGTGTATTTAGCACTCAATCAGAACTCATCTAGGTATTGGAGATTCTATTTCAGAGTTCATACATCGTAATTCATCACTATAACAACTTTGCAAGTCAGTGATAATTCCTTGAGGGTTGTAGCCTTTCGTGTTAATGTAATTAAGCAGTGAGCTCTAGGCATTGTGCCTGAATGCCTGTGCATTCCCATTTTGTAATATTGTTTGATACTGACCATAGTGGAATAATATTGTGGGTTGAAATCCCATTGTGGTTTTTCCCATTTGTTTTTTCACGTAAAAATACTAGTGTTATGATCTTGTGGTTGTTTGTTTCATGTTTTTGCATTTCAGTTCTTAGTGTTTGCATCCGGTGGTTGAAAGTTAAGTTTGAAAATCTACTAACCAGTAGATCACTGAATCACCCCCCTCTTAGTGATCCGTGATTCCAATAGGTGATATTGGCAGAATTTAGAACCATCATACCAATGAGGATATGGTCTATTGTCAGGTAGAGGTCTAATCTTTAGAAGGGTTATGATATTGTCTTTCAATAATCTTTGCATTATACTCAAAAAGTAATTGTTCAACTTGGTGAAGGACCTATTGTGCCAGGGTTCCTATGCAACAATGATCAGAGGAGTAGCTATGACATTAGCCACAACTTTTTTGTTCCTAGACCCTTCCATGGACATACCTGCAAAAGTACCAATACGATGGTTCAAAGTAAATTCTCCAAATTGAGTCATAATTGTTGGCAAACAATGAGTGCAAAACACATATTAGCAAAGTTCTGATAGCAATTAAGAGATAACTTCTCCCTTAATGTTGGCTAGAAATTTCCAATGAACATTCTTTGTAGCTCACTATTTGGCAAAGCAAAGGGAATCCTGGTAGAGATAGATTGATATTGAGAAATGAAATCTGTAACTTTCTCATTCATTTTTTGTTTACAATGAACAAGGTTTGCGATGGTGAGCCTACTGCCAATGTTAGCTTAGAACTGTTTGAGTAACATATCCATAAGTTAATCAAATGTCTAGAGGGAGTGATCTAGCAATGAGATATACCATTCCAATGTAGTCCCCTTAAGGGAACACAAGAATAGCTTTAGCAAGACAAAATCCTAAATGTGATAATCACTATACATGGTCATGAATGAATCAATATGCAAATTAGGATCTCCATCACCATTGAAATGATCAAACTTCAATGGCTTAGCCCCCTAGGGAAGGATGGTATTGAGGATGGTGATATCAAGTGGGCTATTGTGATAGTAGGTAGGCATTGAAGATTGGGTAGAGGCGAATGCAAGGTTTGTGAGCTGCAATTGTAATTGTCTTATATTCTACAATATGGTATTTATGATAGGATTAGCAAGCATAGGAGAAGGAGGAGGAGGAGAACCATGTGCACCACCACCTCCACCAACACCAACATGAGGACCTATACCACCAATAGGGATAGCATCAACACCTGAACTGGTGATGACAAAAGTGGTAGTGGAATTGCTAGGCATGCTAGTACAACATAGGGGAATTGATGTAGGAGCATCCCCAGTTCTTGGCAATCCTGCATCAACCAAAAACATTTTCTTCTATTTTGCTTTCTATTTTGCAGTTTCCGGATTTCTTTCTATGTTTCTTTGTATTTTCACACCAAACCTTGTGGAGATGAATTTTATTTATAGAAATGTTCATCTACCTTATCCTTGGTCTGCAAGATGTTTGGATTCTTTTCCGGCAAGTTATCGCTTCCAAAATCTAGATTAGTTTTCTAACTCAGAGCACTGGACCGCTTGGACCTATTTTTCTATTGGAGAATCATGTGGTTGTTTGTGGAGCTTAATCCTGTTGCTTCCAACATTCATTGGCATGTGGCAAACCTTCCCTTGGGTCTGCACAATATTCTATGTTGTTTCCGGAGGGATTCCTTTGGCAGAGGCCAACCTTGTTGCTCTTCTAGTTACATATTTGTTCTTCGACATTTGTTCCATCTTGGGCTGACGTGGATCATCCTTGAGCCATGGTGTCATATAAATCAATATAATTAAGTAGATAGACACAATTTTTGGACAAGAAGATGGAGATAGGAGTTCTAGAGTTGGCTTGCATTCTTGCTTGAGCTCGGATACTGTATTTGAGTATCTTTGTAATTAGGCATGTGTGTTGAATCTTGTAAGCTTGCATGTTGCCAGCAATTGTAATAAAATTCTTGATCTAATCTAATTTTGTTTCTGATGGAGTTGTTTGTGTTGTGTTTCATTTGCTGCACGGTCCAGACTGTTCTCTTTTAGGACTTACTCCTGTTGTGACTACATAAAATGGTATTAGAGCAATTTTTCATTTCGAAGATTGCAGAGTCTTGAAGAATTTGTTTGTGGGGTGGCAGATTAAGGATCCAACCTAAAGCTGTAGAGGAATGGCATAAAATGGCTCGGAGAAATTCTAGAGGTTGTGGAGCAGATGGTAATGTAGACCCTACTGTAATGAAAATGTTGGGAGGAATTGCAGCCCAATTGGAAGCTATTGAGATGGCCCAGAGAAGAGGTCGACATATTGAAGATGTGCACAATGAAGAAGAAGAAGAAGTGGGAGTGGGAGAAGAAGGAGCAAATCCACTAGCGAACGATTCGAATGAAGAGAGGTTTATAAGAGCCTTGAAAAGAGTGAATACTAGACCACATTTTAACCCACCAGATTATGATGGCAAGTTAGATTCAGATAAATTGCTCAATTGGATTACTGAGATGAAAAAGTATTTTGATTTTGAGGGCTCCACAGAGGACAAGAAGGTGAGATGTTCTAGCACTAAGTTAAAAGGACATGCATTTCTTTGGTGGGAACATTTGCAGGTAGATAGGAAGAGAAGAGGTAAAGAGAAGATCAAATCTTGGGAGTGGATGGTTAGCAAGCTGAAATCGAAGATCATGCCAGCTGATTATCAAGTGAATCTATTTCAAAAGTTGCATAACTTGAAGTAGAAGGAGTATACCAAAGCATTATACAAGTTGAATATCAATGTGGACATACTGATGATGAGATCAAACAAGTTGCCAGATACCTGAATGGATTGCAAATGTCTATACATGATGAAATTAGTCTAATCAAGTTGTAGAGTGTTGAGGAAGCTTATCAATATGCCCTGAAGGTGGAAGAGAAGCTAAACAAAAGACATGAGTATAAGAAAAGAGGTAGAGGAGGAATATTTCAGGGAGGAAGATTTCAAGAAGAAAGGACCTATACTAGAGGAAGAGGACCCGGTATGAATCATAACAAAGACAAGGAAACTCACAAAGATGATAGTTTTACTGGAAGGATGACATAAAATTTTATCGAAGAAGAGAACCTGATGAATATTAGAATGAGGGTTATGAAAAGGAATACAAAAGATAGGATAAGAGAGTGTTTAGAGGAACCTGCTTTAAGTGTGGAGGAGAAGGACATCATTCTTTTGAATGTATGAAGGCATAGAATAGTAGAAGAGAATCATTGGTGGAAGAAGAACCTACTAGATCAACTAATAAACCAAAAGTGGGGAGAGCATTGTGCCACATCAAAGATGATCAGGAGCCCATGCAGAGGAGGAATTTGTTCAAAACAAGATGTAAGGTAGCCAGTAAGTGTTGTAAAGTTATAATTGACAGTGGTAGTTAAGATAACCTTGTTTTAGAAGAGATGGTAAATAAGTTGAATTTGAAGAGAGTGAAGCACCCTAAGCCTTATAAGATACCATGGATTTTGGATGATCATAAGATACTGGTAAGTGAGCAATGTTTGGTAAAATTGAAGATTGGATCTTATTATGATGAAGTTTTATGTGAAATTATGCGTATGGATATATGTCATATCTTGTTGGGTAGACCTTGGCAATATGATAGACAAGAAATACATGTGAAAAAAAGAACATATACACTAGTTGTAAAGGATGAAATAGACCTTGTTTCCCTTGAAGAAGCCTCTTAAGAGTGAAGTTTGTACGAGTGCTAGGCATTGTTTGGTGGATGGGTGAAAATTGTTGGATGGGATGAGACATGAGAATCTATGTTTTTCCATAGTTCCTAAGAAAACTAAAGACTTGGAGCATGAAGAAGAACAAATGAAGGAGATAAAAGAGTTGCTAATAGAATATGGAGACATCATTTTTCAGATAATGTACCTGATGGATTACCACCTGTGAGAAGTATCAGTCATTGCATGGACTTGACACCCGAAGCTAGTTTGCCTAACAAAGAATCACACTGAATGACACCAATAGAGAATGAGGAGTTGAATAGACAAGTGAAGGATTTGTTGAAGAAAGGTTTGATTAGAGAAAGTTTGAGCCCTTGTGAAGTTACAGTAGTATTATCACCTAAGAAGAATGTGTGTGTGTGAAAAGTGGACCTGTATCTGTATCTGGAATACACAACACTTCAATTAAGTCATTAGATGTATGGTTAGACAGATATAAGCATGAATATGAAAACCATAACAAATCAACCCATTGCCTTCTAAAAGATGCGAGCATAAGATTGCTCTCAGATTTGTATAAGCAATACCAGTGATTAGACTACACCAAGACGAAGGATTTAATCTATATAAGCATGATATTAAGCTAAATGGATGCAAGATTAATCTAACATGATTTAAGCAATATGGAATAACTAATATGCAATATATCAATGCACAAATATCAATAAACCTAGAGCAAAAACAACATGATAACAATATATTCTCCAGGATTTTTTGAATGAGAGATGAGAGCCTGAATTTATAGAAAATTCAGAAAGAAACCAAAGGCTGAGATCAAATGATGATGAGCGGTCAAGATTTTCCAAGAGGAATCACAATCCGGGTGAATTGATGTGATTGGATGCTTTTCTCATTTTTAAAGGAAATTGAACTAAAATTAAAAATCAGGAAAAACTGATTTATTCTCTATTTTATTCAATTTTAATATTTAATTGTTTTAATTGCTTTCTTTGAGATTATTTATCAATTTTTAATTTGTTTTTCAAGATTATCTCCAATTTATTTCTTTTCTCAAATTTTTAATTCTTTTTTGGTCAATTAATTCCTTTTTTGATTTATTTCCTTTTTTGAAGATTTGTGCTCATAATTTCCAATTCCTCTTTCTTGATTTGTTTCCTTTTTTGAGGATTTATGACAATTTTTATTTATTTTTCAAATTAATTCATCTTTTTGATGATTTAATGGCAAATTGATTTATTTAATTAAATATGCTAGGATATTTAATTAAAATAAATAAGATAATTGTTTAAAATGATTTACTTGAAATGATTTAATTAATTAAATAAATATTTAATTAATATTGAGTGATTGATTTGCCATGTGACATTTAATGATTAAAGAATCAATTAATGTGCTCAAGATTGATTTAATTACCTTTGGTTAGGACCTTGGTGACGTTGTCGAGATTAGGGGCTCATGGTTTAGATGACCATTTTTAGGGTATTACATTTGCCCCTCTTTGAATTAATGTGCGAGAAATGCGTTGGTTCAAAGAATAGTTGATGTCTAGGAGATACCAGTTCTGAACTTGATTGATCATGAACCAGATGAAGAGTGAGGTGTTTAGCTTGATTTGAAGCAATGAACCTGAACAAAGTTGATTAAAGCAATACCAATCCCAAACTTGATTGAACTAGGAATGATAGAGAGCGAAGATACCGAACTTGAACTTGATTGATCAAGAAGTGGATCTTACTGATCTAGAACTTGATTGAACTAGACACAATGAGCGAAAATAAAATCGATCTTGAACTTGATTGATCAAGATACGATGAGCAAAGATAAACTGTTCAACTTGATTTGATGCGATGAAACTGAACACCTTCTTAGATTGAGTGTGTGATCAAAGAAACTCTTTAAACCCTTGATTGAGTTTAAATGAATAATTATCTTGATGAAAAGTGATGAAACTGATTAACGTTAAGAGATTGAGTTAGATAAAAGAAAAATATTAGCTTGATATGAAGCAATGAAACTGATATGCCCCTAGCGATTGATTCGATTCAGATGATTGAGAGATCTCAACTTGATATAAAGCAATGAAGTTGAGATGCCCCTAACGATGAGGTCTTATTTGATTGTCTTTAGTTGAAAAGATTTTTTTGCTCGACTTTTGATGAAGATTTGAAAATTTTCTCGACATTGACGATGTGAGGTCATAAGGTCACGAGTATGCCCCAGGAGCGAAATCGAAAGATAGTGAGGGTACATGATTATAGGCAATTTTGAGCGATAATAAGTTGTTTTGAGCATAAATTCATTCAGAGGAATTTTTAAAAAAATTTGCGTTGGTTGATAAGAAATTGAGCGCAAAGTTGATTTGTAGAAATTAAATTGAGATTCAGCATTGATTCATGAGAAATTGAGTGCAATTTGAAGAAAGAATGAGCTTTTGATGAAAAGCACTAAGTGGTCCAAATTTTGTGAAATTGACTAGTGAAATGATCTTGAATTTCGATTTCGATCTTGAAAATGGAGTCAGAATGGGCAAATTAGCTAAGGATACAATTTTTATGTCCATCGGAGAAAGTTAAAAAATTAAGGTTTTGGCTATATATGGGACAAAAGTGTCATTTTCAATTCATTTTAACCCTCCAAAGTTTGAAAATTCAAAAAGCATTCTGTGAAGAAAAATGGTGGTCCCCACTCGTGAGCATCGATTCGAGCACCAGAGATGACATAATCGACCTTGGCACTATGAGCCACCAGTAAGTGATCTATCTTAAGCCTGTTATTCATTCCAAATTTGAATTTTTTTGTTGATTTTTCAAGTTTTTTTGGCATGTTGAGTCGGGTTTTATCATTTTGTTGTGTGAGACAAGATCCTGTCTCGTACGACAAACTGCTAAATTTTATTTTGTTGGTTAAACCCATAACTTTTATTGTTTGGGACTCACCCTTGTGTCGTTGGAAAACCTTCATAAAAGCCTATTTTGTTGTGCGAAGTCTATTATTTTGTCATTTGGGAGTCTTTTATCGTACAGGGCTCAATCCTGACTCGTACGAGTTTCTGATCTTCTGTGTTTTGTCATTTGGAAAACAGTGAAAATTCTTAAAGGTCTAAACTTGAAATTTTGTTTTTGCAATTGACGTAGTTGGATTTGCATGATGTTTTACTTCTCTTGTAGGTTTATGTAGAATGTTTTCTAATACTCCATCATTTGACTTGCAGGTTTGATTGCCTCATGTGCTCTTCAGGTGTGTTTATCCACCTACCATGACTTTAGTTAGGCAGCTATTAGAGGTTGAGCAGGCTCATATTGACTTGTGCAGCTTGAAACATCTGTTGAGATTACCCGATATCCGTGTGAATCACGGTTTGCTCACAGCATTGGTAGAGAGATTCCATTTTGAGCATAATACCTTTCACTTACTAGTTGGGGAGATGACTATCACTCCTGAGGATGTATATAGGATTCTCCGTATCCCTTTTGATGGGGATAAGGTGGATTATGATTTAGGACACCTTCCCAGATTAAAGGCAGTGAGACATGTCTTCAGGGATTCTGATATCCTGACATGTTCAATAAGCTGGGACATCATGATGAGCAGGTACAGTGATGAGTTTCCCCTAGCTTGTGTCCTAGCAGGTTTTATGATAACTGAATGATGAACGATGAGTACCAAACCGATACTGAGAGGGGGGGGGGGTGAATCAGTATAGGCACAAAAAAATTTCTCGAACCAGTTTGTCTGCAAACACTGCGCTTTGGCAAGCAAACAGTAACACTGGTCTTAAACAAAGTACAACCGATAAAACTAAGAATAACTGAGACAAGCATAAACCGGTTGACACTTATATTTTCATACAATCTAATACTTCATTTCCATTTCACCCTAATACATGAATAGGTAATCTATCATCAAAAATATATAAATAGCTAGATCAACATGATTTACCGCTTGACACAAGATACTAAATAATCACATGAAAAAGCATCACACATGACACACAGATTTTTTATGTGGAAACCCAACTGGGAAAAATCACGGTGGGGATGAATACCCACAAGCTATTTTTGAACTCTTTAGAAGTCCGCTCTGTTAGGAGCTTAGTCTGGTTAAAGACTATTACAACAGGTTATGTTAGGAACCGATCCTATTAGGGATCACCTGGTTAGGGGTTAAACCCTGTTAGAGGTTACCTTGTTAGAGGATTTTATGAACTCAATGGCTTTGAGTCACCTTGTTAAAGGATTTACAACAAGATGGTTAAAGCTACCTTGTTAAGGGATTTTCCAACTATTGAAGTGGTTAAAGATCAACAAATATTACAATGATCTGATAATAGCACACAATGCCAATGCAGATCTGCTTAAGTTCCTTCTGCACACACACTATGTAGGTAACAATCCTCTTATCTGGTCTAGAAAGAATCACATATCTCTGCCCTTAGATACACACACACCATTTTCCATCAACCTCAACATGAAACACAACATCGACCTTATAGAACACAGATAGGTCGACAACATAAACCCTAAACCCTAAACATTTAGGTTAAGCAATTGATCAGTTCAATCCTAACCATTGAGCACTTTGCATTTGAATACAATGGTCTTGAACATATCTCAAGACATTCTCCATCGTTCATTCTTCACCACTTCATGGAGGCGATAATCCATCACGTGTTTTCTACCATTTACAGGGACTTCGCACATTCTTGAGGTAGATAGGATCAATCTCCTTCATGCAAGATCCTTCACATGCACAAGGCTGACGTGGCAACATGATCTGATCTTCATTATAATTATAACTCATCACACGATGTCATTGGTTGAATCACACAGACTTGGAACACTTCAATCAGAAACCCTAAAGCTAAGACTACCAATAGGTAGTCCTACCACATTCCATGTACCGGTTCACATTTCAACATACCAGTTTACTTGGACAAACATACCGCTTCACATATTGCTCATATACTGGTTCACAATGTTATACCAGTTCTCACATATACTGGTTCTCTTGCTTGTTGTAAACTTCATCATGTTACCGGTTCACTCCAGCATATTGACTTCAATGACAACACAATATCATCATATCAACATATTCTGCACATATGCCAACAATCTCCCCCTTTGGCATTGATGGCAACATACAAAGATATCACTCAACATCACATCTTCTCCCTATTGCTGCAGATATCTTCTCCGCTTCACATCTTCTCCTCCTTTGAAAACAATGCCAAAGTGGAGGCACAAGCTATCCTGTTCCACTATGTTGCTCCCCCTGAGGAGTAGCATCCTTCAACACATCAATCCTGAAAAATATTGGACACTGCAATTCCTGACTGATGTGGAGCACATACTTTTAGTTCACCTCTTGAAGGGGAAGCACCCCTAATTCACCTCTCAAATAGGTAAATGTATCCTTTGGTAGAGGCTTGGTGAATATATCTGCTAACTGCTCCTTACTGGAAACATGTTCCAATACCACTTCTTTGTTTTTAACCTTTTACCTCAATAAATGATACTTGAGTTCAAAGTGCTTGGTTCTAGCATGCAAAATTGGATTCTTGGAAATGTTAATTGCACTTGGATTTGTTACAGAATATACTTACCAGTTCAGATACAAGAAATTTGAAGCCATTCAATACATGCTTCATCCAAATAGTTTGGGTGTAGTTCATAAAAGCTGCAACATACTCTGCTTCTGTTGTAGACTGAGAGATACAACTCTGCTTTGTACTCATCCATGAGACCAGTCTACCACCAAGAAAGAATGCACCATCGGTTGTGCTCTTTTGGTCATCTACATTGCCAACCCAATCAACATCTATGAACACTTTTCAGGTTGAAATCATTATTGTATGGATACCATAACCCATAGTCAATAGTTCCCTTCAGATATCTAAGAATCTGCTTGACTGCTACCAAGTGGGATTCTCTTGGGCTTTGCTGAAACTGAGCAGTAATACCCACTGCATGTGCAATATCCGGTCTACTATGCACTACATAATGCAACTTACCAATCATTGATCGGTAATCCTTCTCATTTACCATCGCTAAGTCATCCTCTTTTGATAATTTACAACTGGTTACCATTGATGTACAAACCGGTTTGTTATCTTCCATGCCAAAGGTCTTCAACAGCTCTTTGACATACTTGGACTAAGTAATAAAGATTCCATTTTTCATTTGTTGAATCTATAGTCCAATGAAGAAGTTAATTTCCCCTACGAGTGACATTTCAAACTCCTTCCTCATCTCATCTGCAAAATCATGACTCATCTCGTCATCTCCTCCAAAGATGATGTCATCAACAAAAACTTCACACATCAGAATCTGATTTCCTTCTGATTTCAAGTAGATATTGCTATCTTCACTTCTTCTTTCAAATCCAATCTTCACAAGATGGGAGTGCAAGCATTCATACAATGCTCTAGGTGCCTGCTTTAGTCCATACAAGGCTTTATGTAGCCTACAAACCATGTCACTGTCTTTTGATAGGGAAAACCCATCTGGTTGCTCTATATACACCTCCTCTTCAAGTATTCCATTTAGGAATGCAAATTTTACATCCATTTGGTATACCTTGAATCCTTTATAATTTGCATCTGCAAGAAGCATACACACTCCTTTCAATCTTCCTACAAGAGCAAAGGTTTCTACATAGTTTTCTCCTTCTTGGGCGTATCCTTTACACACTAGTCTGACTTTGTTCCTTACCACTGTGCCATCCTCATTTATCTTGTTTCTGAAAACCCATTTGGTTCCAATGACATTTTTATGCTCAAATCTAGGTACCAAAGACCATGTACCATTCTTTTCTATCTGGTCAAGTTCCTCCTCCATTGCCTTGATCTAGTCTTCATCTTTATGTGCCTCTTTGAATGATTTAGGCTCAAATTCAGAG
This sequence comes from Cryptomeria japonica, assembly GCF_030272615.1. NCBI lineage: Eukaryota > Viridiplantae > Streptophyta > Pinopsida > Cupressales > Cupressaceae > Cryptomeria > Cryptomeria japonica. Next base: position 243,397,602 of record NC_081414.1, read on the forward strand.
ATCATACATGAGCTTTCTCTGACCTTTCATCTTGTAATAATTCCTGCATCTTTGTCTCCTATGATATGCTTTGGATCATGATTGAGTTTGACATACCTAGGTATGTTCTTAAAAGATTCCTCTTGCTTTTCTTCTTCATCCTCAATTTCATTAGCATCAGCATCCACCGGTGTAGGAGCACAATTACTAGTACTGGGCTAATTTGCAACCGGTTCCCAGAAGGTTACTACCAGTTCATTTGCTACATGCTCTCTATCAGTTTCCTCTGATTTCTCAGAATTTTCATCAACTCTAACATTGATGCTTTCAACAATTCTCTGAGTCCTATTGTTGAAACATTTGAGAGCTTTTCTCTTAGTGGAATACCCTAGGATTATTCCCTCATCATATTTAGCATCAAACTTTCTCTGATGTTCACTCCTCTTGATATAACATTTGTTACCAAATACTCTAAAGTAGCTTACCACTGGTGTCTTACCGGTCTAGTACTCATAAGGAGTCTTATCCTTACCTTTCTTGATGAGTACCCGCTTCATTGTGTAGACTGCAGTGCTCACCGCTTCTCTCCAAAAGGTGTGAGTGACCTTTCCTTGGATCAACATAGTTCTAGTTGCTTCAACCACAGTCCAGTTGTTTCTCTTTGCTAGGCCATTCTACTGTGGAGTCCGGGGGATAGACAGTTACCGCTTGATGCCATTCACCTCACAATATTTGTTGAATTAACTGGAAGTGAATTCCCCTCCTTGATCAATTCTAAGGAATTTGATTCTTCTACCACTTTCCTTTTCTATCAGTGCTCTAAAAGCTTTGAACTTTCCAAAGGCTTCAGACTTGTCTTTCAAGAATGTGACCCACAACATTCTTGAGAAATCATTTGTAAGAATCATAAAATACCTATCTCCTTGCACACTCCTAGTTTTCATAGGACCACACAAATCAGTATGCACAAGATCAAGTAAGTTGTCAGTAGTGAAAGATTTACCTTTGAAGGTTGAGGAAGACATTTTCCCTAGTTGATATTCTCTGCACAAAGGATTTTCCAGTTTGCTCAGCATCAACAGTCCTCTAACTGCCTTGATCTTACTAGCCTTTATTATGTTATCAAAGTTTACATGGCAGACTCTCATATGCCATATCCAGCTATCATCAAACTTAGCCATAAGACATGTACTTATATTTTCATTTAGCTGGAATAAGTTACCTTTGGTTTGCATACCGGTGGCCAACAATTCACCATTCTTTCCTTTGATTTTGCACACTCCATTTTTGAATTCCAGAGTGAGTCCACTGTCATTCAGCTGGGCAACACTCAATAGATTGTATCTGAGACCTTCCACCCAATACACATTGTCAGCACTTCTCTTTCCATTCAGAGAGATGGACCCTCTTCCTTTGACCATACATGGTGCATCATTACCAAAGCAAACCACACCACCATCATATTCTTTCAAAGATAGAAACTTGCTCCAGTCACCATTCATATTCTTTCAAAGATAGAAAATTGCTCCGGTCACCATTCATATGGTGAGAACAACCACTGTCAATAATCCACTCATTGGAATTATCAAAGCGGGAGACAAGAGCCTTCTTGTCTGACACATCTTCCTTTACTGCAACAAACATGATATCTTCATTTTCTTCATCTTTTGATTCCTCATCAGTGACACCTTCATCAACTGCTACAAAATAGTTTCTCCAGTTTCCTCCTTTTAATTTCTTGAACCTTTCTGGTTTGTCCTTGTTGTCACCATTAGGACAGTTTACAATAATATGTCCTATCCGGTTACAAGAAAACCATTTCAAAAGGAGCTTACCTCTGTATTGGCCGGTTCCCTTAGGAAGTCTCTTAGCAAGAAGAGCTTCAAATTCCATCAGAATCTCCTCATCATCCATTTCTCTACTCTATCTTGGTTCACCGCTGGTGCTTGCTTCTTTTCCTTTTCTGGATGGTGTAGCAGAAGCTCTAAAAGTTGATTCAGTCTTTTAAACACTGCCATCAAAACTATTTAGCTCATAGGCTATTAATTTTGCAATGATGGAGTCTAGGGATACCTTAGTCTTGTCTATTGATCTCAACTCCTTAATAGCAGCAACCCTTATTGCATAGACCGGTAATAAGGATCTCAAAACTTTGCTAACAATAGTGGAATCTTCCATTTTACCACCTGCACTCTTGATATCTCCAACAACAGTTTTGATTCTTATTTCATATTGTTGAATGGTCTCACCTTCAACCATCCGCATGTCTTCAAACTTCCCTCTAAGGCTTTCTTCCTTAGCTTGTTTTAGATGCTCATCACCGCCATAGATATTCTCAAGAGTATCCCATACTTTGGGATTATCTTTATCATGGACATCAATAAACTCAATGTCAGATAAGCTGCTGATTAGGGCTTCCATGACTTGCACATTCTCCTGAATCTCTCTCTTTTGATCATCGGTGAGAATACCGGTAGGGATAAGATAAGCATTCTCAACATAGCTCCATTGTTGAGCACCCATGCTTCTGATGTATATCTTCATTCTGTCCTTCCATATTTTAAAGTTATCTTTGTTGAACATTGGACCTTCCCTCTTCATCATTACAATAGGATCTTTCCCTCAAGCGGTTAAGATTACAACATAGAGGACCTGGAGGACGCTCTGATACCAATTGATAACTGAATGATGAATGGTGAGTACCAAACCGGTACTGAGAGGGGGGGTGAATCAGTATAGGCACAAAAACTTTTCCCAAACCGGTTTGTCTGTAGACACTACGCTTTGGCAAACAAACAGTAACACCGGTCTTAAACAAAGTACAACTGGTAAAACCAAGAATAACTGAGACAAACATAAACCGATTGACACTTATCTTTTCATACAATCTAATACTTCATTTCCATTTTACCCTAATACATGAACATGTAATCTATCATCAGAAATATATAAATAGCTAGATCAACATGATTTACCGCTTGACACAAGACACTAAATAATCACATGAAAAAGCATCACACATGACACATATTTTTCACGTGGAAACCCAACTAGGAAAAATCACGGTGGGGATGAATACCCACAAGTTGTTTTTGAACTCTTTAGAAGTCCGCTCTATTAGGAGCTTAGTCTGGTTAAAGACTGTTACAACAGGTTCTATTAGGAACCGATCCTGTCAGGGATCACCTAGTTAGGGGTTAAACCCTGTTAGAGGTTACCTTGTTAGAGGATTTTATGAACTCAATAGCTTTGAGTCAACCTGTTAAAGGATTTACAACAAACTGGTTAAAGCTACCCAATTAAGGAATTTTCCAACTATTGAAGTGGTTAAAGATCAACAAGTATTACAATGATCTAATAATAGCACACAATGCCAATGCAGATCCACTTAAGTTCCTTCCTTTTGCACACACACTATGCAGGTAACAATCCTCTTATCTGGTTTGGCAAGAATCATGTATCTCTGCACTTAGATACACACATACATGATTTGCCAACAACCTCAACATGAAACACAACATCAACCTTATAGAACATAGATAGGTTGGCAACATAAACCCTAAACCCTAAACATTTAGGTTAAGCAATTGATTGGTTCAATCTTGACCATTGAGCACTTTGCATTTGAATACAATGGTCTTGAACAGATCTCAAGACATTCTCCATTGTTCATTCTTCACCGCTTCATGGAGGTGATAACCCATCATGCATTTTCCACTATTTACAGGGACTTCACACATTTCTGAGGTAGATAGTATCAATCTCCTTCATGCAAGATCCTTCACTCGCACAAGGCTGATGTGGCAACACAATCTGATCTTCATTACAATGCTAACTCATCACATGATGTCATCGGTTGAATCACATAGGCTTGGAACACTTCAACCGGAAACCATGAACCTAAGACTACCAACCAGTAGTCCTACCACATTCCATGTACTGGTTCACATTTCAACATACCGATTCACTTGGACAAACATACCACTTCACATATTGCTCATATACCGGTTCTCACATATACCAGTTCTTGGTATCATACCGGTTCTCTTTCCTATTGCAAAATTCATCATGTTACCAGTTCACTCCAGCATATTGACATCAATGACAACACAATATCATCATGTCAACATATTTTGCACATATGCCAACATTTTATAGGTTTTTTTCTGATGCCGGATAGAGGTCAACAGGGATTTCAGTATGGATGGGGTTGGATGTTGGAGAGATTGATGGAGGCCCCTCAAAGACTAGGTTGGGGTTCTTGCATTTTGGCCCACATGTATTGCGAGATGCCTGAGATAGTCTACAGGGAGGGCAAGAGCATGGTCACTGGTGTTTTTATCTTACCAGTTTGGGCTTGGGAGCACCTCCCAGTTTGTCGGCCTATAGTTGGTGATAGCAGAGAGCCTGGGTAGCTGACTGTATATAGGTATGCCAGTTACGGTACACAACCCCATCTGGGCAAGACAAATTTTTGGCAGTGGTAGTTGGATGGCCTGATAGCCATGGTATGGAGGCCTTACAGGGGCTTAGAGCTATGGGATGACTGGAGGCTGGTACACAAGGACCTTTTTGTTACTCGCCCTCTTATTGGCAGATCACAGACGATAGTGGAGCGGTTTGTAGTATCACGGGTGATTAGGCAGTATAGCCGGCCTCAGGGGGTATCAAAGGCGTTCAAAGCATATGCCCAATATGCTGATAAGGAGAGGAAGGGATGGTCACTGAGGTTGTTCTATGCCTTGGCCATGCAGGAGATTACTGGTCTACAGAGACTGAGATGGGATTACTTGGGTGATCTTGTAGATGCAGGGGTATTTCCCCAGTATAGAGATTTTTTTCTAGCAGCATCGATTCCCTCATTTGACGAATCCAGCTGAGTAGGCTCCTCGCATTGAGGAGGTTGAGGATGATGCCCCCGCGCAGGGATAGGGTCAGAGGCAGGGCCAGAGACAGGGATAGAGAGCTGAGGCAAATAGGTGATGATTCTAGGGCTAGTAGTAGCAGGGTTCCAACTAATGTGGGACATTAGAGGGGTGAGGGTGGAGCTGGGGAGGAGCGAGTAGCTTCGAGACAGGTCTGTTGGCCATGAGAGGAGCAAGGTGGAGTTGGAGGTGGAGATGGGGGTGGAGAGCCTATGAGAGAGAAGGGGATGGATGCTAGATGGTCGATGAGGGCATGTTTAGCGAAGATGTAGTCACAGTTGATAGTGGCTTAGACTCAGCTAGTGGAGCGAGAGCGGTAGCTTACAAAGGTGAGGGCTGAGAGAGATTGTCAGATGGCTGAGCTGATAGTAGAGCATGATCATCAGGTTGTGGCAATGAGAGCAGAGTGAGACACCCTTCAGCAAGAGGTTTTGCATCAGACTAGTAGGGCAGCTTACTATGTTGCGACATATAGTGTGGCAGTTCCAGTTGCACAACAGGTCATCCCTTATTCACAGTATATGACATGGTTTGAGTGAGCGTAGACACCTTGTCAGGATCTCGATCATCAGGCTCCACCTCCTCCACCTAGCAATGAGGGAGAGGGTGCCAGCTAGATATTTTTTTTTGTAGCAATGATATTTTTGTATGCTTCAATCTATATGTATGCATTTCTAATTTAGCATGAATGTATGTAATGCAAATGATCATGGATGTCTATTTTTCTTTATTTAATATGCAAATAAATGAATGTGAATGAGTAATAAGTAATGCAATTTTTTCATTTTTCTATGCAATAAGATGAATGCAAATAAGTAATAATGAAATGTATGAATCTATATAAGATGCTCATGTATGCAGCTAACATCTCAATACACAAGTACTCGATCGAAGAAATGATGAAAAATAGACCACTTAGCTAAGAAATGATGAATCTTCCAGCTCTCAATTAGAATATAAAGAGATCATTATTACCATACCGAAATCACTCTAAATTCACGAGATGCAGAATGAAATGCAAAATGATATGCAAAATGCAACCTAAACCTAGTCACTGGATTTTGAAAATCTTAATTTTCATCATTGAGCATTTTATAATCACAACAGGTAGATTAGAGTTCCTTTCTTCTCATGTGTTATATTAATTATCTTGCCCGCAATGACCCTTTTTTCGTTCATATCCTTGGATAGATTTCGTAGGGACCTGGATTGCATGATAAAGAAATTCCCTCAAAATAGACAAAGAAATGATGGGAACCTCCCTGCAGCATTCAAATAAGTGGAGTCGAGGTATGTGAGGCGATTTCACCTTGATGTGAAGGCTCTTATCATAGACACCCAACTAATTTAGATGTTTCCAGATCAGTGGGATCATTCCTACAAGTAGAAAACAACGAAGATATTATGCCCCCAATCCTTGCTCCTCTTAGTCACGATAGACTTCCTCAAGTTACTCAGAGGGATAATAATCGAAAACCAATATAAGATAGCACACAAAGAAAATTTTCATTCATAGCTCAAACTATTTAGTGATTGTTTTCAGTAATGTTGTTTTGCTTGTGTACTCAGTGATAAAACTCTGCAGTAGTTAGGAGATAGGTGACTGACTCGGAGTGAATGATTGGGTATCATTGACGTAAAGATGACCTGGTTGATACTACTTAGGGCATGTAAAGTGCTTTGTCAATTAACCTAAGACTAGGATAATGATCAGTTTCAAGCCACGAGGGTTCCAACGAACCAGGATGTCACAAAAGTGACTGAAATATGTACAAATGAAATCAAAGATGCATGAAAGCAGGAATGCCAACGTTGTGTTGATAGATGGATCGCTTGAGTACAAGAGGCGCACCAAGTTTTCACCTGCTTGGCAGAGATTCCTCTTTTTTTTTTTTTTTTTACCAAGGTGCCTATTTACTAGGTTTTCACCAAGGCATTTTCTCTGTTTTTCCCTCTTTTTTTTCCTTTTTTTTTCTTTTTTTCTTTTTTTTTTCCTTTTTTCAGGACTTTTTCTGATTTTTAGGATTTTTTCAAGACTTTTCTGATTTTTATGATTTCCTCGAGACATTTTCTAATTTTTTAGGATTTCTTCAGGACATTTTCTAATTTTTAGGATTTCTTCAGGACTTTTTCTAATTTTTTAAATTTCTTCAAGACATTTTAGCTACATAAGCTACTGGAGCAGAGAATATTTAGGTAAAGAATTTCTTCAGATGGATGGTGTTGATTGGTTCGCGGAGGTGTTCTCCTTCCGATGTTGAGAGTTGATAGGCACCAGAGCCAAAAGTTGTAGTAACGATATAGGGACCCAACCAGTTGGGTTCAAACTTCCCTTTGTTGTCTCGAAACTGTTGATTTTTAGGATTTTCTCTTAGAACAAGGTCAGCAACCTGAAATTCTCTTTGTCGTACCTTCTTGTTATATCCTCTAGACATTCTCTTTTGATATACTCAGATGATCAAACGCCACTTGCTGATACTCATCTAGCAATTTGAGCTCTTGCAACCTAGATATTCTATAGTGTTTGTAGACACCTAAAATTGTCATGTCTAATTAAATAAATATTTTATTTATTTAATTATCTAGGCTTAATTCTTCTATTAATTAAATAAATATTTATTTATTTAATTAATTCATTTATCCTCTTCTAGCCTTATTTCTCATTTAAATAAATACATTTATTCATTTAAATAAATACATTTATTTATTTAAATTATCATTTTCCTAAATTAAATAAATATCTTATTTATTTAATTGATTCCACTTCTTCTATTAATTAAATAAATCTTTATTTAATTAATTAATTCATTATCCTTTTCTACACATGACACATGTCATTCATCTCTTAATTCCTACACTACCTACCTCTTTCATTATTTTATTATTTCTTCTACCTACCCTCTAATCCTAGCTAACCTCCTTTTTACACCTCTCAATCTTATCCCTCCATTTCATATTGTGTCTTCTATTTAAGAAGATGCTTCCTTCATTATCAAACCCTAATGAATCATCTTAAGGACTTGACTACACTATGATCCTACTTGCAACCACATTCCGTTCTTTGTTGAGCTCTTGTGCACACAAAATCTGAGAGCAAATATATTAAGCAAGATCAATGGAGATAGGAAGAATGGAGATAAAAAATCCTATTGGACATGTGATGGTATAATCTTTGTGATTTCATGTGATTTGCATTGTCTTAGGTAATCTTCATATGTTATGGTGGATCTTTGTTGATTGTTAGGCTAGGGTTTGGTGGTTGAATTCATTTAGCCTTTCAATATTGTTATTATTGTTATCCATTTTTACCATATACATTTTGGCACGCCCGGTGGGACACTTGTCCCTTTGCATCTAACCTCCTTGTTGCAGATTTTGCATTTTGAAGTTGCAGATCGGACATTTTTCGACAGCATTTTAGTTTTTTTTCCACGTTTGTGAACTTTCGGATCGCGTCTTTGATTTTCTAGCGCGTTTGCAGAATCTGGAATCGCGTCTATGTTTTCGACAAATTTTATTTTGCAGGTTTTAGAAAGAAGCGTCTGTGTTATTTCTACCCACATCTGTGTCAGAAAGGAGCGTCTGTGATTTTTAGGCGCGTCTGTGCATCACAGAACTGCGTCTGTGTTATCCAGACGCGTCTGTGTTGGGGGTAACAGTGTCTGTGTATTTACTGTTTCAGAATTTTGAAGTTTTCATTGATTCAATTTTTGGATTTTGTACTTAGGGTTTCAGATCTGGTTTATTTTTGGACTAACACTTTCAGATCTAGCTAACTAAATTGGTGCAGCTTATCTTGGAAGCAAAACATTTTGTTGAAGGCCCCTATGTCACAAAGTCTTTTGGGTTTTTAAAATGTACCTAACTTGTGTGTTTGCAGGAAGGGGTGATTATGTCAAACAACCCAAACTACTAACAACTTTTGTTGCAGGTACTTGGCTAGGGTTTTGAATTTTTATTGTGTGCCTTGTTTTCATAGACTAGCAAACACTGCCATTGGTGCACTAAAATTGAATCATTGTCTTTTGTGTCTTGAGCAATAGGCTCTTTTTGTTTAATCTTTAGAGGGCCTGTCTTCCCGTGTGGTCATTAGGACTACTAGTGAGAAGAGGACGACCCAAGTGGTAGCGAGGAAAACCCACCTCATTCGAACCACTATAATCAAATGTATTCATGGTGAAAACTATGAATAACGTGTGCTGATTAGTTCATACCAACACTATGTCTCCCCATAAACCTATTTGATCATTTGTAGGGCGTAACCCCTACCGGCTGGGAGCCTTCTGTATTTACAGAGCTGAAAGTGCCACATGTATGGCCACACGAGTGGATGCCCTTACTAGCACCATTTTGTTTTAGAGGCCCAAATCCTTCTAGTTGTTGGGGCAGGAGGTCGGACCTCTGGTAGCGGCCCACACACATACGGTTCTTAGTAGAGATACAAAGTTCACCATGGGGAGTTTTCATGGGGACTGATGCTTGGCTGACCTGAGAAGTGAGTGCCGAGGGTGGAGCCAGTGAGGTCAAGCATCTAAGTATCCGCTCTGAATAGCGTAGCCTCGGGGGTAAAACCCCATGTGGGATCAACAACTATTGTCTTGGCCAGCCATAAGAATTGTGCTTGACTTATGTTAAACATTCAAAACATTCAAGACCAAACAACAAAACATTGTGTCTTTTGTGTCTTCAAGTGTATGCAAAACAATTTTACATCAAACAACACACTTTTCTTGGAATCATTTTGGAGTCTAAACACTTGCAAACATTGAGTCCTCATCAGCATTGTGTCCTCTTGTCATGAAAAAATAGTCAAACAGTCAGATTTGGTCACAACAAAACGACTTCACAGATTGGAGAAAATTGCACAAATTTTACAGAAACGCGTCCGTGTCTGTTTTAACCGCATCTAAGTAATATAAGTGTGTCTGTGAAGGGCAGAATAGCGTCTGTGTTCATAACAATGTCTGTGTTGAATATAAACCCGTCTGTGTCGGATAACAGCGTCTGTGCAGTATACAGTCGCGTCTATGTTCAAAATTGCAAAATTATTACAATCCAGCAAACATAAACAAGAAAATCTCATAAGCGCGTCTGTGTTAAACAAAGTAGCGTCTGTGTCAGGAAACCGCATCTGTGAAGTATATAGTCACGTCTGTGTCCAGAATTGAAAAACTGTTACAGTCCAGCAAGCAAATACAGTCAGTTTCGGAAATCTTGAGCTTCCTAGGTCATCTCTCTAAGGTTTCATTTAGCATTCAACCTGTCTTTGGGTCTCATTAAGTCCATCATTGCTTTACAACTTACATTACATTCACATTTGTCTAAACTTGAGTCAAAAGGTCACTTGCTTGTCCTCATCATACTTTGTCAACACACTACATACAACAACACTTTGCTAGGTGGTCCCTCATCAAGGTTTCTTACCTTTGGGTCTCATTTGGTTTTACTTAGAGTCAAGGTCAACTTACCTCATCAAGAGAAACTATCCTCTCTTTGGAAGTCACACCTACTCTACTACATACATACTTGGTCTTACACTTTGGACATTGCAAGTACACCTCAGATTCATTTACATTTCATCCAACTCTTGGTCTTCCATATTTTTTCCATTTTCATCTAGTCTCACACATCTTGGTTAATATGTAGTTCATGGTTGAAACCCGTCTTCAAAAATCTAGGAGAGAAACTAAAGAGGCTCAAGAGTCCGCAAACATGAGTTCTTATGAGTATGACAATGATTTATTTTTCAATACTGATCACACTACATTACCTGACATGGAGGCTTATAGAAACATTCCAAATGTTGAGAACATGGACACTATAAACAACAATGCTACACACCATGACAATGTGGACAAGTTTTCAGTACATTCAGCAGATGTGGAAGAATCCATTATGAATCCCCATTTCAATCGATTGGTTGAGGAAATAATGAGGAGGGATAGACAATACTTCTTACAAACGATGGCACAAAGTGGAGCCAAGATACCTCATGATTTTGACATGTCTCAAATAATGGAACATAGACCTTTGCAACAACCTCACTCCAATATGGATCAAAGGAGACCTAATAGTGGAGGAAATAGAGGACCACATATGGTACCTGAATCACCATCAGCTTTGCTTCAAAAACCAGAGGTCCCACATACACATGGTCAAACATATGATACTCACCTTCGCAGACCATTATTGAAGTCTTATGGAGAAAAATATGCTCAATCACATATCAATGCTAAGGATCAACCACCAAAGCAATGGGATATTCCAAGGCATGCTGAAAATTTGGACACAAGGAAACCTCATGTCAAATTTGGGGGCAATACAATAGAACATGACATGCCTGTAGAGTATGGTATACATGCGCAAAATAGATATGGTGTTCCTCAACATGAATCTATACCAAGTGGTCCATATATGCAGCATCATTACAGACCTCCTCCATATGAACATGTGTATGATCAATACCATCCATATATACAACATGCTCTTCCTCCAATTGGTGCCTCAAACATGGGATATGGTCCAAGAAGTCGATCTCCACCTAAGAGCAGTTTGGAACAACAAATCAGGGACTTACAAAAGAAAATGGAGGACATAAATGCACCAAAGCCAACATACACAATGAGAGACATATGTCCTTATCCATTTGACAAGAGCATTCCAATGCCTCCATTTCCTACACACTTTGTGACGCCTAAATTTGACAAGTATAGAGGAAAAGGGGATCCTAAGGCACACATAAGACAATTTTTCACAGCTTGCATTGAAGTGGCTTTAGAAGAGACATATTTGATGAGATTATTCCCACAAAGCTTAGGCGATCAAGCTATGGAATGGTTCTCCCAACTTCCACCTGGTATTAAGTCATGGGGTGACTTAGCAGAGGCATTTATTCAACATTTCTCCTATAACATAAAGACAGACATATCAGTCACTATTTTGTGCAACACCAAGCAAAAAGAAGGAGAATCTTTTGCATCATTTTTACAAAGATGGAGAAATCTAGCCAGCAGATGCTCTTGCGAAATCCCACAAAAACAAATGGTAGAAATGTTCACCCAGAATGTTAATAAAGACATTGGCTATGATCTAAGGAAAGCTTGTTTGTCCACCTTCAAGGACGTCATTGAAAAAGGCTTAGCAACAGAGAAGGTCCTAATTGAGCAAGGAGTCATTAAGATATTCAAGGAAAACAAAGATGACTTTAAAGGAAAAGATAAGCCAAGATTTTGGAATAAAAATAAGAACACAGTCAATGATGGTGTTGTTGATGCCAACACAGTGCGACCCAAAGTCATCTTTTCAGGATCAAGTTCTACAAACAATCAAGTGAATACTCAAACAACTTCTAGACCACGAAGGAAGTATACCCCGTTGGGAGAACCATTTGAGTCAGTTTTCAAGAAGCTTGTGGAAAACAAGGTGATCACAATTCCAGATTTCCCGCAATATGAACCAAAGGTCAAACCAAATTGGTGGAATGATGATGAGTATTGTGAATTTCATAAAAGCAAGGGTCATAAAATAGGTAATTGTCATCGACTGAAGAATATTGTGCAAGATCTCATTGATAGAGGTGATATTGAGATTGAGGGACACTCATCCAATCAAGAACATGAGATGTTTAAGGAACCATTCCCAAAACACGACAAGGGAAAAGCTAAAGTCACAGATGATCAAGCCAACTATACTAGAGCACCTTACAACTATGATTCAACTATCAATCATATCTCGATGGACAATCATATCTCTACTATTACCATCAAGAACAAAAACCTTGAGAATCCTCCTCAGCGACCCAAGATTGTCCTAAGAGGTGTTGGATCTTCTTCTGAGCCTACCTCTAAATGTCATGTTACAACTCATCGAGGTAAAATTACTTTGCCAGGTGCTTCAACTAAAAACACCGCTTCTTCATCTACTAAACCTGAGTATGACCTTGTAGAACAGTTAGGGAAAACACCCACGCTCATCTCCATCCTTGAGCTCTTACGCATATCCCTCGCTCATAAAGCTATTCTTGACAAAATCTTGAGAGACACCGCCATTCCTACTAATCTGAACATGGACCAGTTTCAAGCCATGGTGGGATACCTTTCCATTCCACATTCCCTTATATTCACAAAAGCCGATGATGCCTCTTTAAGTCAGCCACATAATGTACCATTACATATTGAAGCCTTCATACACAAACATTGAATAAAGCGAGTCCTGATAGATGGAGGAGCTGGTCTAAACATTTGTACATTGAGCACCATTAAACAATTGGGATATTCCGATAAAGCTATGAATTCAAAAAATCAAATCACCATCAAGGCATATGATGATGAAGAATGCTCATCCAAGGGCACGGTCACCTTACCTCTAAGAATTGGGCCAGTTACAAAGGATGTGGTTTGTCAAGTCCTGGATTTAGATCTCACTTATAATATATTGCCAGGACGTCCTTGGATTCATGAAATGAGGGCAGTCCCATCGACATATCACCAGTGCATTAAGTTTCCTCACAATGGAGTCGAGGTAACAGTTAATGGCGATCCTAATCCATTCATATATTGCAATAACTTGAGAACACATACTGAGACCATCATTCCTAGTAATCGTGAAGCTATTCCTTCTTCGGCATACATTGACCCTGAGTCATTAAAACCTTCGACATCAAAACAGGGTGAACTTAAAGGCAGATTTCAGGACAAAGGCATGGGAGAATACACTTTAAATCAGACCATGTATTTATGACAAGTCATGAGCTCTCCAAAAGAATATGGAAGGCCACATCCTAACAAGAAAAAAATCATCATGACGCTCAAATGGGACCCTACTACCTTTCAAAGATGGGGCAAACTGGAAGAGGAAGGTTTGTACAAAATTCTCTACAAAGACATTGAAGATGACACACAAGATCAGATCAATATACCCTGTGAGAAATATGGCAAAGGCTTCAAGATTCTACAAAAATTCGGGTATGATGGAAAAAGCCCTCTTGGGTTACGAAAAGAAGGCATTATGGAGCCCTTACAACCTGCATTGACTATAAAAAGGGAACGCTCAAAGGGACTTGGTTTTCTGACTTCCAAGATCCACACTAAAAGGACAGAAGATGCATCACGAATCAAAATTGCCAAAATTCAACAAGAGGATTGCTATTCCACAGACTCCAACGAATGGGAATGGGGTTCAGATAAATCCTCCAGTGACTATGAGCTCACCGAGACATTCAGAGAGCCAAGTGAACCCACAAAAGAGGAGGAGTTTTATAACAAATTCAGAGTTGGTCAAGAAACAACCCATGAGGAGTCTACACAGTCCTTGTCTCAAGGTTCTAGGTTGAAATCACATAGGATGAGAACACCTGTTCCGGAATGCGCTACTAGTGATGATAATTTGGATTCGTTCGTGATCAAGATTGATGAGGAGAGTGCCATCGATGACCTCGATAATTACCTTGACATACCCGAATATAACCACATCTTCACTCTTAGCCCTGCTAACTTTGAAGACATTAACGGCCTTCCCCTTATTCATCACCAACTCATGGACTGGGATAATGAAGGACCTCCACAGTTGGATACATTCCAAAACGATGAAGCTTTTATTGATTATCTAGGCATACGAAATGATCTTCCCCCTGGAGACCATAAAGCGAGATACACCATAGAACTCAATAGCGTGGCATATTTTGGTGAGGGTGTCGGACCTTCCAGTCGCAAAAATGTGAAAATAAGAACAAATCAAGGGTCTTATGGCGAAAACCACATTGTGGCACTATCTGACCCCAAAAAAGTAAAAAGAAAGGACGTATCTGAGGGTGAAAACCTCTCTGAGGCACCCAAAGATGGAAGGCTCGACATTCTCCCAGCATCATATGAGGAAAAATCATCCATGTTGGTAGAGGAAACTATCAAAACAAACATCGGTACAGAAGAGGTTCCGCACAACATATTCCTAGCTCAATCATTGACAGAGTCTGAAAGGTCAAAATTCATAAGTTTCTTCAAAGAGCGACAAATCAACTTCGCCTGGTCATACGCTGATATGCCTGGATTGGATCCGGATTTGGTAATGCATCATCTGACGGTCAAACCGGGGGCAAAACCAGTAAAACAGAAATTGAGAAAAATGCATCCACAAGTGGCATTACTAGTCAAAGCAGAACTTGAGAAATTACTCGATGTCGGATTCATCTGTCCAATTGATTATCCTGAATGGATCTCTAACTTGGTACCTATCAGTAAACGAGATCGCAGCATCAGAATTTGCACAAATTTCAGAGACATCAACAAAGCTTGTCCAAAGGATGACTTCCCATTACCAAACATTGACTTGATTGTTGATCTCACAACAGGTCATGAAATGCTATCATTAATGGATGGATTATCTAGCTATAATCAGATAAGAATTGCACCTGAGGATCAACATAAAACAACATTTACTTGTCCATGGGGAACTTTCTGCTGGAATGTGATGCCTTTCGGGTTAAAGAATGCAGGTGCTACATATCAAAGAGCTATGACTACTATCTTTCATGATCTCATGCATGTAACTGTGGAAGATTATGTTGACGGCCTCTTGGTCAAATCAATAGACAGAAATACACATTTGGACATACTTTCAGTTGCCTTTGATCGGTTGAAAAAATACAAAGTAAGATTAAACCCTAAGAAATGTGTCTTTGGAGTAACCTCCGGGAAGCTCCTCGGATTCATTGTATCCAAAAGAGGAATTGAAGCAGATCGAGAAAAAGTTAAAGCTATCTTGGAAATGCAACCACCAAGAAATATCAGTCAACTTCGATCCTTACAAGGCAGACTCCAGTCCATACGAAGATTCATAGCACAACTGGCGGATAAGTGTAATTCTTTTCAGCGCTTGCTACATAAAAACATCAAATTCAAATGGGATGACAACCGTCAACAGGCTTTCCAGACGCTCAAAGACTATCTCCTAAATCCACCAGTTCTGATGCCACCAGTTCTAGATCAACCACTGCTACTATACATATCAGCTACTCCAACAGCACTGGGGGCACTCTTAGCACAACAAATCGTTGAAGGTAAGGAAAAAGCCGTATACTATATCAATCGCACATTGGTGGGATATGAGCTAAACTACACACCAATCGAGTGTGCATGTCTCGCCGTGGTCTTTGCTTCACAAAAATTACGACATTACATGCTCACTCATAAGACTAAGTTGGTTGCAAGAATTGATCCGTTGAAATACCTTCTCAATAAGGCAACGCTTACTGGGCGACTAGCCAAATGGGTAATGATACTGAGTGAATTCGACATCGAGTATGTGGACAAAAAAGCAATAAAAGGGCAAGCCATCGCAGATCAATTAGCAGATGCTCCCATGATAGATGATGTTCCTCTAAGTTCAGAATTTCCAGATGAATCCATTTTAACAGTGTCACATGCAAAGCCATGGCAACTGTACTTCGATGGCTCATACACACAGCATGGGGCAGGAGCTGGCATCCTCTTTATAACTCCTCAAGGGGATTCTATACCAAAATCATACCGCTTATCATTTCCTTGCACTAACAATATAGCGGAATATGAGGCATTAACAACTGGATTATGAATTGCAGTTTAGTGGAAGATCCAGGAACTTCATGTTTTTGGGGATTCCCAACTTGTCATCCATCAAGCAACTGATGATTACCAAACAAAAGATGAAAAATTACTGCCTTACAAGCAAATGGTGGATGATTTGAAACAACACTTCACAAAGATAGATTTTGAGCAGATACCAAGAGAGCAGAATCGCGCCGCAGATGCCATGGCTACAATTGCTTCATTGATTGATTTACCTCCAAACGAGACCCGCTATGAGTTCTTGGTGGATAACCTTTTGGTCCCTTCATATGAGATAATGCCTATTGAGATGATATGTGTTGTCGGTCCCAAATATCAGTTATATGGTTCCATTTTTACATACCTACGAGACAATATTTTACCCCCTGATCTATCAAATAACCAATGTCGTACTTTCATTCACCAATCCTCTTGATATGTCATTTTAGCTGATATCCTATACCGGCGAGGTCTAGATGGCACTCTTCTTAGATGTCTAGAAAGCGACGAAGTTCAGATTGCATTACGGGAAGTGCATGAAGGGATATGTGGTCCACATGCTAGTGGTCCTACCTTGGCCAAGAAACTTATTAGGACTGGATATTACTGGCCCAATATGGAGAAAGACTCATATCAGTTTGTCAAGAAATGTAAGCAATGTCAAATTCATGGAGACCTCATACATGCGCCAGCACAAGAACTTCAACCACTTGCGTCTCCTTGGCCCTTTTGTCAGTGGGGACTCGATCTCATAGGCAAGATTCACCCTCCTTCTTCCAATGGTTATAAATTCATTATCACAGCCACAGAGTATTTCACAAAATGGATTGAAGCCGTGCCTCTCACACAAGTTATTAGAAAATAGATTGCTACCTTCATCCTTAACTATATCATATGCCGATATGGTATTTCTGTTTCCATTATTACTAATAACGGGCGTCCCTTCAAAAATCAAGATGTTCGTGAACTCTATGACCGCTTCCATATTTCGCATCATTTCTCCACACCATATTACCCCCAAAGTAATGGCCAAGCTGAGGCATCTAATAAAACAATCCTTAAAATCCTCAAGAAGACAGTCGACGACGCTGGCCGTAATTGGCATATCCAACTTAATCCTGCACTTTGGGCCTACCGCACAAGCGTCCGTACACCTACAGGAGCTACACCCTATTCACTAGTCTATGGTTCTAAAGCCATCTTGCCTATTGAGGTTGAGTTACCCTCTTTACGGGTCTCTTTGCAAAACATCATCACTAATGAAGATTACAGAGTGTCTTGCTTACAAGAACTAGAATTACTGGATGAACGGAGACAAACTGCTTTTAATCATCTCAAGGCTTACCAACAATGAATGAGTTGCAGCTACAATCACAGGGTCAAGCCTCACACATTTGAGGTAGGTGACTTGGTTCTCAGAGAAAACCCCAAGAATCAGCAAGACAGAGAGAAGAAGGGCAAGTTCAAACCAAACTAGCTTGGTCCTTCCATCATTAAAACAGCATATGGATCTGGGGCATATCAGCTCTCAACTACAGAAGGTGAACCTTTGGAGGATCCTATCAATAGCATGCACCTTCGCAGGTTCTACACATAGCTCATCGGAATATCCTAATTCAAAAATGCAAAAAAATCAAAAAATTCAAAAATACAAAAATAAAAATATAAATATAAAACAAAAAAAAATCGTTACTTGGTGAAAACTTGGCAAACAGGCGCTTTGTGACACAAAAAACATTGAAAAAATTGAAAAAAGTAAAGAGAAATAATTTCGTCCAACGGTGAAAACCACTTCGGTGGCACCCTGGGCAAGTACCATGGTGAAAACTGGGTCACCAGCGCCATGTGTAGAGACATTGCTCCTCCCTCCTTCAGGATTCTCTTTCATCATTTCACTTTGCACACACTCACAACCTATTCGTTCATAACAAACTTACCCAGTCCCATCATGGCTTGTTATTGATCTACCCAAGATTGGTTAGCCATTCATAATAAACCTCCCTTTTCACATCCCTTTCCATCCATAATAAATCAGATCCTATCTATGGCTAAGGCAAAATCCTACGTCTAGTGATGGGTGTGGAACTGAGAACATCACATGTTTCAAGGAGTACAGTTTCTTCCAGCTTCCTTTAGTCTATTCGCGCACAATCCGCAATAAAGCAACATTTGCATCACAGATCCGCAATAAAGTTTCATCTTCTCCGCAATAAAATATCAGTTTCATGGATTCAGTCAG
Source organism: Cryptomeria japonica (assembly GCF_030272615.1). Lineage (NCBI taxonomy): Eukaryota > Viridiplantae > Streptophyta > Pinopsida > Cupressales > Cupressaceae > Cryptomeria > Cryptomeria japonica. The sequence goes on from NC_081414.1 coordinate 243,416,324, forward strand.
TTTCAGATGAGACACATCAGCAACATTGGGCTTCAACAAAATCAAATCTTTCAACAGACTCAGACAACATTATGGTTCAGTGCTATCTATCCTTTCCGTGAAAGTGAACATTGTGACCACAATCAAATAAGACTTATACAGGTGACAAGAGACACTAAACTTGAGGACTACAGTGGATGTTGGCGTCGAGTCTTGGTTTTCTTTTGATTTCATCTTTTTTGGTGACATGTCTTTTAGCTTTTCCGGGATGCCTCTGACTAGAGATTCTATCTCCAGGATGTCTTTGACTAAAAAAGCGAGGATGGGGTATCGTCACCTATTTGTATTTGTTGTCTGTGGATTATCTCTTAGTAATGCTATGACTTGTCCAAGGATATGAGGACACTGTGAGTCTAGTGTGAACTGGGGCATTCCTTGTTTGTGACTGTCTTATCTCCATGCAAACAGGTACAATGACTTTCTGGGTCGAACATATGCCTCGATTGTCATAACCTATTTTTCCATAATAAAGCTCAATGATGATAATGCACAAGAAGCTCTTTCACTTTCATATCTTCTGTCTTCCATCCTCCTTTCTTGATTGACTTCCATCATCCTTCTCGAGTCCGCGTAGCCTGCTATCACATGACTGAGTATAATGACACACCAAAAAACATTTGCATTTCATGTAGCTGCACCTGCATTACCACATATAAGCATTTCATACATACAGATAGATATCACAACTGCATCACATCCTGCACACAACACCTGTTAGCACAATTTACATTTGCATTATCATATTCATCTGCATTACTTAAATTTACATTTGCATCATGCATAACATTTTAAAACATAAAAGAACAAAAATATTGCATTGTATACATAGGTGCATCCATATCATAAGAATCACATAAGAACATCTCATCACATAGGTACACATGCATATAGCTGCCGTAAAGATGAATCATCTCATATATATAATCAAAAGTGTCATGATACAATGATGTCAAAATCATATGGCTACAATCACCCCCAGGTGTCTACAATACAAAAGAATGGTACAACACTGATACAATGGGAGCCCTCTAAGGCTATGATGAACTCCCTCCCTCAGAGCCACTTGGTCTCAATGGAATCTGAGCCCCTGAAGGACCCGCCCCAAGATCATCCCGCTTGTCCCCTCTATCTGGTGGTGGTGGAGGACCCATGACCCCACCACTAGATGCCTGCCTCCTCCGACTCCCTCCCGTAGCTGTCGCTGTACGCGATGGTCTATGGAAGCTCCTCGCCCGCTAATCTGCTAGCACTACATCGTAGTAGAGGTCCCTCCAGTACCCTATCTCCTCTCCGGCCTACAGGACATATGCATATCCTGCCCCTGTGTCCTCCGCCACCTATCTCCCTGCCCTCAGTGCTGTCTCAGCCTCGGTATAGCGTTGGATGGCCTGATCTCTCTCCCGCTTAGTATCTCTGAGCCTCATCCTGAGCCGATCCCTCTCCCTCTCCAGCTCCTGTATCTCATCTGCCTATCCCTGGCAGATCTCCCTGAGCTCAATCAGCTCATCCTCCTCTGGGTCAGCCCCCTCTGCCTCTGCCTATGGCTCTCCCTCTGCGGGTGCCTGCCCCTGTACCTGTACTGGTTCCTGTATGGGTACCTGTCTCTGTACATGCCTCTGGGCCTATATCTGTCTCCGTCCTTGCTCTTGTGCCTATGCTGGCACCTGTCCCTATACCTGTCCCTGTCTCTGTACCTGCCTAGAACCCTGTGCTGCTGGTACCTATAAGGGCAATCCACCGCAACCCCTCACCACCTGAGCTGGCCTCTCCTCCCCACCCTCCCTCCAAGGTGAAACTCGCCTCTCTACAACTACTCCCCTCTGCCACCGTCGGCCTCTACCCCCATCACCTCCACCATCATCATCATCATCCCCACCTCCATCTCCATCCAATAGCTCCCTTGGATCTGTCAATCATGGGAATTGATGCTCTGCCCAATATATTGTATACTCTGCATCCATCCTGGCATCCTCAATCTCAGGCCACATGTCCCAGGGAAGAGGCACCATCTCTGCCAGCTGTGTCAGTGCCTGATCATATGACAATAAAGGCCCAAACTGTGCCTGATCCCTAACTGTACGGGCATACATACCCGAGCCTCACGACATCCTCTAGATCCTGCCATACTGCCTACATACCCTGTCCACCAGCTGTCTCTCTAATATATAGGGTGTCCGCCCAATCAGGTACCTGCTACAGAAGGTGTAGGGCAGCTCCACTGCGTCATCCTCCCACTCCTCACATCCTAGATACGGTCTCCAGATGACTACATCAATGTCATCTATCACTCGCTACCAATGCTCTAACCTACCAATCCGCGGCTGCGAGGTGATCATGTCATATAAATGAACAAAGCTGCGTCCATGACCTCTACCCCTGAAGTGTATCGGTCGGGTAATCGGCAGATGCTCGTAAGCCCAAACCTGCAGTAGTGTCACCCTGCAGCCCAATCCAACTGACCCATGGTATACAAACTGGTGAAGCTCATAATATAAGTGGGCCAACACACATGGTCCCCAAGCATATCTGGTGTGCTACGTCACTAGTGTCTCCAGTGCTCCGCCCCAGCCCACTGCCAATCCCCGTGTCGCCCTATCTGGACACAAGAACCCACTGATAGCTCCTCTAATCACAGCTGGCAATGCTAACCCTGTGGCTGTCATGGTGTCCCATGCCACATGACCAGCCCTCATCTCTAGGCCGAGATCCTAAAACACCCGTCTCAATGCCTCCCTGTCTCCGTCACGATCATATGGAATCAAATCTCCATCAATCGGTATATGCAGAATCCTATAGACATCCTCAAGGGTGACTGTCATCTCACCCATCGGCAAATGGAAAGTGCATGTCTCAGAATGCCATCTCTCGGCAAGTGCAGTCAACAGTCCCATGTTTGCCTGAAACTTAGGCACATATAGCACATGTCTCAAGCCCATCTCCTCGATGGTAGCTCGCTCCTCAGCTATCAGCTCAGGTCGCAATCTCTAAGTTGACGGGAATCTCTCCCATGACTCCAACATAGGCAAGTACTCTTGCAGTCAAGTAAATCAATCATGTTAGTTATAGTGGCATTCACTGTTCATCACAAAATGCTACTTTTTAATCTAAATGCATATGGTTATCTATCCTAGTGACACTCACTATTCATCACAAAGTGTTGCTTCTATCCTAGTAGTAATCCCTGTTCATCACAAAGTACTACGTGTGTGACACTCACTGTTCATCACAAAGTGTTACTCACATTTGCACTCCCTATTCATCACAAAGTGCTGCTCATACTTTGGGTACTCCCTGTTCATCACAAAGTACTCTATCTTGGTGCTCACTGTTCATCACAAAGTGCCTTGATCTATCCTAGTCTTCCTAGAGGACCTGCTTGAGTGTATCCTCTCAGCAGCTTATCCAATCGACAGCGTATGTTCATCACAGAACTGCCGATTTGACCTAGAAGACACAACCTTGCATTTTCGGACATAAACGTGCTTTTACCTCACAAACGCGCCTATAGACTTCACAAGCGCGCCTAAAAAACATAGACGTGCCTGTATGACATAAACATGCCTATACTTTTCATAAACGCGACTTTGAAACGCAAACACGCTTTCCTGACATAAACGTGCATTTATTACATTACCTAGCATGCATTAATGACAACAATAAATGCATCAAAGTACAAGGAGGTTTTACGGTACTTACCGGCTCTCCTGCCTCTACTGGCCTCTGGAATCGGCGAACATGATCGAATCTATGCACGAAAGCCATCGCTACTGACTGCTGCTGCCCTTTTCTCTCTCTGCACTCTAATCTTGTGAATGTGTAGATGACAATGAGGATGTATTTTCCCCCGTGGTCTATCTTATAGCCTACCCTAGCCCTTACCTTCATTTTCTGAGTCAGTCTTCGTTATCCTGTGACTTTGTCACTTTATCCGGTCAATCCATTCTAGCCTTTCTTTCTTATCGAGAGATTGTCTGCAATCTTTTCAGACATTTTCATCTAATCTCTCGAGGGGGCATATCATTCCCATACTGGGGCAACTCTGTATCAGTTCATCTTATCTTCTTTGAAACAACGTGACAAGTCGTATTGTCTCAAAGAGGGGCAAAATGTAGACACCTAAAATTGTCATGTCTAATTAAATAAATATTTTATTTATTTAATTATCTAGGCTTAATTCTTCTATTAATTAAATAAATATTTATTTATTTAATTAATTCATTTATCCTCTTCTAGCCTTATTTCTCATTTAAATAAATACATTTATTTATTTAAATTATCATTTTCCTAAATTAAATAAATATCTTATTTATTTAATTGATTCCACTTCTTCTATTAATTAAATAAATCTTTATTTATTTAATTAATTCATTATCCTTTTCTACACTTGACACATGTCATTCATCTCTTAATTCCTACACTACCTACCTCTTTCATTATTTTATTATTTCTTCTACCTACCCTCTAATCCTAGCCGACCTCCTTTTTACACCTCTCAATCTTATCCCTCCATTTCATATTGTGTCTTCTATTTAAGAAGATGCTTCCTTCATTATCAAACCCTAATGAATCATCTTAAGGACTTGACTACACTACGATCCTACTTGCAACCACATTCCATTCTTTGTTGAGCTCTTGTGCACACAAAATCTAAGAGCAAATATATTAAGCAAGATCAATGGAGATAGGAAGAATGGAGATCAAAAATCCTATTGGACATGTGATGGTATAATCTTTGTGATTTCGTTTGATTTGCATTGTCTTAGGTAATCTTCATATGTTATGGTGGATCTTTGTTGTTGTTAGGCTAGGGTTTTGTGGTTGAATTCATTTAGCCTTTCAATATCGTTATTATTGTTATCCATTATCACCATATACAGTGTTCATTAGTAACAAGACCTTGCAAAGAAACTCTTAGAGATGGTATTTCCACCTCAATAGGTAATACTTCTTCAGACCCATACACCAAAGAAAAGGGTCTAGCCCTAGTATGTGTTCCAATACTTGTTCTATAAGCCCACAATGCAAGATTGAGCTGCAGATGCCAATCCTTCCCATATTTGTTCATTGTTCTGTGCAAGATAGTCAATAGGTTTTTGTTATATGCCTCTGCTTGTCCATTACCTTGAGGGTAATATATTGATGACCAATGTTGTTTTATTTTTAATTTCTCACAGAGTTCGTTTAGATCTTTGTTCTTGAACTATCCTCCATTGTCAGTTATAATGGATGAAGGTATACCATACCTGCAGATGATATAATTAAGAATAAACAGAGCTACTTGTTTGTCGGTTTCCTTGATGAGCGGAACCACTTCTACCCACTTAGTGAAGTACTCAGTGGCAGTGATAATAAATTTGTGTTCGTTAGATGAAGCAGGATATATTTGGCCAATTAGATCAAACACCCACTATTGAAAGGGCCAATGTGTCACAAAGGGTATGAGATCCCTTGCTGGAGCATGGATAAGGTGCCCATGCAGTTGGCACTTTTCACAGGTTTTAGCAAATTTTATAGCTTCTTTCTCCATGTTTGGCCAGTAGTAGCCAACCCTTAGTAGTTTTCATGCTAAAGTTAGACCATTCAAATGGGATCCACAAACACCTTCATGAACCTCAGATAATGCACGTTGGGACTCCTCAGTTTCTAGACATCTAAGCAAAGTATTATCTAAACTTCTCCTGAATAGGTCATTAGCAATGATGACGTACCGTGACGCATTTTGGATTAGATTCCTTTTTTTCATTTCGGGAAAGATTAGCAGGGACAACTTGGTCACGTAGGTAAGAGTAAATGTGGCTATAACAAGATGAGTCATGTCCAATAATAGAACAAACCATCTGGGACTCGGGAGAATCATAGGTAGGATAATGTAACTCTTCCACCAGTAATTCAAAGTGAAAATTAGATTCCTGTAGCTGTGGTATAGATGCCAAAGTGGCCATTGCACCCGCTGCTCTATTTACTGATCTGGGAATCTGCTGAAATGATACGAAGGTAAAGTATTTCTTGAGATCATTCACCATTCTCTTATAAGGCATCAGTTTCTCATCTTTTGTTTGATATAGATCATTGATTTGGTTGATAATGAGTTAAGAATCTCCATAGATGTGTAATTCAACAATCTTCCACTCGATGGCCAACTTGATCACATTTACCAAAGCTTCATATTCTACAATGTTGTTTGTGCAAGGGAAGAGAATCTTGTAAGCTTTTGGAATTGAGTATTTTTGGGGAGTAATAAAAAGTATTCCAACACCTGAACCATGTTGAGTGAAAGACCCATCAAAGAACATCTTCCATGATTGTTCAGTAAGGTGCATGATTGATTCATCCAAGAATTCTATATGTAGAGGTTCACTGTCTTCAAGTGGAGCATCAACAAGTTGGTGTACAATAACCTATCCTTTGATGGCTTTACGTTCCACATATTCAATATCAAATTCTGTAAGAACCATGACCCATTTAGCCAGTCTTCCTGTAAGCGTTGCTTTACTGAGAAGATATTTGAGCGGATCAATCTTAGCTACCAGATTAATAGAGTGTGCCAACATATAGTGCCTTAATTTTTGTGATGCAAAGACCAATTCCAAGCATGCTTTCTCTATTATAGTGTAGTTCATTTCATATGACACCAATATTCTTCTGATGTAATAGATAGCTTGTTCCTTTTTATTGTCATCTTGTTGTGCCAGAAGTGCCCCCAGTGAAGTATCTGTAGCTGATATGTATAGAATCAATGGCTTACCTTGATTCGGTGGCATTAATATGGGTGGATTAGAAATATATTCTTTGATTTGTTTTAAATGTTGTTCACAATCTTTATTCTAGTTGTATTGAACTCCTTTCCTTAATACCTTTGTGAAGGGTTGAGCTTTGTCTGCTAGCTGAGATATAAAATACCTTATTGACTGAAGATGGCCCTATAAACTTCTCATTTGACTGATATTCTTGGGCGGAGGCATTTCCATTATAGATTGGACTTTTTCAAGGTCAACCTCAATTCCTTTTTTTGAAATTATGTAACCAAGCAATTTTCTTGATGTTACCCCAAGTGCACACTTTTTAGGATTTAACCAGAGCTTTAATCTTTCCATTCTATCTAGTATGAGGCCTAGTTCTTGAATATGCGTAGATCTCCTCATGGTTTTTACTAGAGTGTCATCAACATAATCTTCCATGTTTTTATGCATCATATCATGGAAGATAGTGGTTACAGCTCTTTGGTAAGTTGCTCCTGTGTTCTTTATCCCAAACGACATAACATTCCAGCAGAAGGTTCCCCATGCACACGTGAAAGCTGTCTTTTCTTGATCTTCAGGTGCTATCTTGATCTAATTGTAACAAGAGAATCCATCCATTAATGAATACATCTCATATCCAACAGTCATATTTACTATCATGTCAATGTTGGGCAATGGAAAATTGTCTTTCGGACATGCTTTGTTGAGATCCTTGAAGTCTGTGAAAACCCTAATGTATTTGTCTGCCTTTGATATAGGTACTATGTTTTATATCCATTCTACGTAGTCTATAGCTCTAATAAATATAGCTTTTAGAAATTTCTCTAATTCAAATTTGACAAGCAGTGCCACATGAGGATGCATCTTATGGAGTTTTTGCTTGACTGGTTTAACTCCTGGTGTAATAGAGAGATGATGCATGATGAGATCAGGATCTAGTTCTGACATGTCTGAGTATGTCCATGCAAAGTTGATCTTCTTTTCTAAAAAAAAGTTGCTTAAATATTTTAACTCTTTTGATGATAGTGATTGAGCTAAATGAATGATGCGTGGTGTCTCTTGACTCCCAATGTTCACTGGCTGAGTTGGCTTGATCAATATGGAAGATCTCTCCTAGAAGTGACTTGGTAGTATATCAAGTATCTCACCTTTAAGCGCCTCAGAGAAGTTTTCAACTTTGGGTATGTCCTTTATTTTCTCTTTTTTAGATTCTGACACTACCACAATGTGGTTTTCGCCATCAAGTCTTTTATTTTTATTTTTATTTTTTCTATGACTAAGATACTTGATATCTGTTTTAGTCTTGTTTTCACTCTGTTCACTGGTGGAAGAGTTTATGGGTTCAACTGCATTGAGATAATAGGCTAATGTATAGTCATTGGAAAAATTAGGTACATTCAAGGGCTGGTTATAAAGAGTACAATCAATTACTTTAGGATTTATTAAGGATAAGTTTGGAATAGGCTCAAGGGAGTTCACGGTACTATCATCATGGCTTCAGACCGACCAGTCGAGTTCCAGAAGACTACCTTGCGTTTGTGCCTCGAGACCAGGAAGAGTTATGACATGATTATAGAAATTCATGTTAGTATTTATTAGACCTAACCCAACCAACCTACTTCTAGCATCGTCACCTACTTCAGACTGGACTACATACCTTGGTGTGACAATAATAGGGTCAACATACAACATCTCAACATTCATGACAAAGTAGTCATAATGTGTTGTTGAATAGTCATTGTTATAAATAGAGCTCCTGTCTGAGTTATCAGAGTCATAAGATGAAGTTTCTGACTCGTCTTCAAGTGTCTTAGTAAAGTATATATAGTATCAATATCCACATCTTTGATGCTGCAAGTCCCTTCATGATTTGGTTCATTGATTACTTATATTTGACACACTTGTGGACATAACCTTGATGGTTCTGTTAATCCCTATCGTTCGTTCCATTCAGCTTCCTCTGAACTCATGACTGGTTCTATTTTTGTAGATTCTAATTCTTCTTTCGTAGTTCCATACCTAATTTGTCTTATCTCATTAGAGGGAGAGTTGGTAGGTAAAGAAATTGCTTGCATTCGTTCTTCCTCCAACTGTTGTTCATAGTCTTCTCATCTTTTTAGTCTGATTTCTTCCATTTCCCTTTACATTCTTAGGCGTATCACCTCTTGTGCATCATCTATGATATCACTGGATTCTTAAGGGGTTTCTATAGTAGATGTATTTGAGAGATGGTTTGGACCCCATTCATACTCATTTGAATCAGCTTTTGAATCATGTACTTGTTGTCTGCCAGTATATGTGACTGGAACTTTTAGTGGTGCAAACAATTCTCTGATTCTGTATACTTCATCTCTCATATCCTTTGGGACTTCTACTTCCTGTGGTATTATAGCTGATATAATTGGAAATTGATTACCATCTGTTTCCCCTCTCTAGGTGGGCAATTTGTTTTGTTCATCATCACACTCTTCTTGAGTTTGTTGAGTATTAATTTCTTGTGTTGTTAAAGGTAGTACCTTTTTCTTCCACTTAAGTTGATGGTGGGACATGTGCTTCTGATCTGATGACTTTCTTGGATCATATCCCAGTCCAGCTTTATCATTGACAGACTTAGTTTGTAACTGAATAGGTTCAACAATACCTTTTTGGCACTTGCCTAGAGGACCGGTACTTGAATATCCCATGCATTGAAGCATCTTATAGCCTGGACCATATTGTGTCGGGGAAATCTCACAATGTTGTATTTGTTTGTTTGCATTGTCTTCTTTTAAAAACGATTTGAGAACATCATCCTCTTTTATTTCACCTGCAAGAGAAGTAGAGGATTGTATTAAGAGACAATCATAAATGATTTTTGGATTTGAAGTTTGTGGCTTCATAACCTCTAATGGTTTTCTCGACTGTCTTGGTGATGAAGGAAGAGACATTAGTGAGAGTATAGGCTCTATCTTGTAGCCATCTATGCCAGTGTTTGTGATTTTCAATTTTGTTTCTAAATCTTTCAGCAAAGATTCTGAACTTTTAGGTGTAGAGGTTGCTCTATTATGAGGAACAAAAGCATCAACACTCTGCGTTAATGCATTGCAAGTATAACTTGTATCAGCAGGAATACTGACTTCAACTCCATTATAAGGAAATTTCAAGCATTGATTATACGTAGATGGTATTGCTTTCATTTCATGAATCCATGGTCTACCCAGTAAGATGTTGTATGAAAGATGAAGATCAAAGACCTGAAAAATGACATCTCTTTCTATAGGTCCTACCCTGATTGGTAATAGTACCAAACCCTTAGAAGTTATTTCTTCTTCATCGTAAGCCTTGATTGTTATTTTCTTTGTTGGATCAATAACATTTTCAGAAAATCCCAGTTGTGTCAGTAGATTGTAGGTACAGATATTCAACCCAGCGCCTCCATATATCAAAACACATTTAACTCAGTGTTTATAGATCATGGCTTCAATGTGTAATGGCTGGTTATATGGGTGACTCAGTGAGTTATCATCTTCTTTAGAGAAAGTGAGATAATGAGGTGAATTTCAGTGGCCTGCCATAGATTGAAACCGATCTATGTCTAAATCTTTAGGGACACTGGTGGTAAGTAAAGCCTTGTCTAGGACCTCTGTATGAGCAGAAGAGATCTTAAGTAGTTCCAAAATGGAGATTTGAGCATTGGTTCTCTTCAATTGTTCGACAATACTATAACCGAGAGAAGATGATAAAGCCAGTTGTTTTGATTTGGCCGTGATTGTGTCTGTTTGTCTATTTGGTAGATTTGATGTTGTTTGATCGAAAGTTGAGGAACTAGCTCCTGGGAGAGTAATCTTCCTTTGAGCATGAGTCATAGCATTAGCAGTTTGTGCTTGACTTTGGTGATCCTAGATTATGATCACATTGCAATATTCAGGTTGAGCAAATTCAATCATATTGATCACATTATCGTTGTTAGTGTAGGTATAATTGACTCTAGCTCCTCCCTTGGATTTTGAGGAATCTCCTTGTTCATAAGTCGGTAAGGGATCTTTAAAGGCCTTATGATCATCATTAGTCATGTGATTTCCAATAACGCTATTGCCTGCATCAATGAGATCTTGGATTTCAGGTCGGAGTTTCATATAGTTGTTTATGTTATGTCCCTTGTTCTGATAGTAGTCACAATATTCGTTTTCTCTCCACCATTTGGGTCTAATTTCTAGGTCATATGGTCTAGAATTGTCTTGCAATGTTATCAGATTATTTGCCAATAAATTTTTAAAATCTGATTCATATGATTCATCTAGAGGAGTGAAATCACACTTAGGTTTTGAAAGCCAAGGATTTTCTTTAAACCATTCTCTTGCTTTCTTCGGAGGATTTTCTGCCATAGTTTTAGCTGCCTTGAGTGCTTGCATGCCACTGGCGAAGTTAAATATTGTGGATTTTGCTTTTGCTTGGACAACATCTACCACTCCATCACTAACAATGTTCTTGTTGTTATCTTTGCCGTATTTCCAGTATTTGCTCTTTTCTTTAGAACTAGAACCTTGTGATGTTTCTTTCCAAAGTGATATATCTCCCTTTTTTAGAAGCACATCTTCCATTCTGAGGGCGTTATCTACCATTTTGTTGAATGAAGGATGTACTTGCATTTGGACACTGTACTTCAATTCAAAGATTAAGTTGTTGACAAAGATATCCATTTTCTCAAGGTCTGGGATAGTCCATGAATATCTAGAGAACATCTTTCTCCATCGTTAGAGAAAAGTGAGAAAGGGTTCTCCTATTTTTTGTTTGGTATTGCAAAGTTCTATCATAGTGACTGGGTGACGAATGTTGTAGGAGTATTGTTGTAGGAATAGTTGGATTAATTCTTCAAAAGTTTTTATTCCCATGGGTAGACTAGAGAACCATTCCATAGCTTGCCCCCCTAAACTTCTCGGGAAAAGGCGCATGAGATACATTTGGTTGTGCATGAACTCCATACATAAAGCACATAATTCTCTGATATGATCTTGGGGGTCTATATTCCCATCATATTTGTCAAACTTAGGCATTTCTACTCTTGAGGGAAATGGAGGCATGTAAAGGTTTTTGTCGAACGGGAATGGGCATATTGTGTCCAGAGAATATTGTTTTGGTGTTTTATCTTTGTTTTTCAGTTTTGTGACCTCAGTTTTTAATGTTTGCATTTGTTTGCTTATCTTTCCTTATGGTGTCTCTTCCTCTTTAGTGAAGAGGGCCTCCACATTATAACCAATAGGGAGTTTGGCACCTTGCTTTGCTAATTCTAGGAAATAGTCTTCTTTCTCCCTAGCCATGATGACCTTCATCATTTTTTGGAACTCTTTATCATTCTAACATCTATGTACTTCGGCCTCAGGAGGCTCAGGAAGCTCAGATTCAGTTGATGAGGAATCACTGTCAGTGGCATGATTGCTGAAGTTGTCGTAAGTGTCTTGTTTACTAGCTTCTCTTTCTTGTCTTTCCCCAGACATGGTGGGAGAGAGGGGCTGACCAAAGATTGGTAGATCGTAAACTAGTATTTGTGATGAGGACGATTTATTTTGAAAGAGTTTTTCTTCAAAGAATGGATTGTCATTTGAGGAAAAGGGTGATTCTTTTTCTTTGTTTGTTTTGCTGCGAGAGTTTCTTGTTTGAACAGGCATTTGTAACTGACAAGACAAAGAGCTAAATGTGTTGCAGAAGTCAAGATCAAATTGGAGCTAGTTGTTCGTTTAACGTACTGATTGAGAGAAGTAACTAAGATCTGGTCTAGTTTCAGGAATGATCTATCCGATGTAAGACATTATCTAAGTTAACTTAGGTTTGATAAGATGTTGTTTGAACTAGCTGAGAGATGATCGACAAAATCGTACAACACAATGATAGGGGTACACTATCAAGTTTGTTTATGCTCAGGAGAATGATAACCAGTTTTAGGCTCACTGTAGACTATTTTAGGTAGGTTTGACTATTCTAAACTAGCAAAATTAGAGACTCATACAACAGGATTTCTAAGACCATACGACATTATAATAGCTTCAGGACGACAACAGTTCTGTTTCGTATGAGTTGTTGCCTAGTACCGTACGACAAATGGGCATGTCCCGAATGACAAAGGATTCAGTGTAGTTCTGTCTCATACGACACAGGATTTAGCTTTAAATGACAGACTGCTGGGTCTCGTACGTCAGAGGATTGAGCTCGGATGACAAATTAGAAGACTCATATGACACAGAATATGGTGCAGGACAACAAATGATCAAGTTCGTACGACTGTTAACAGAATAAAGACAAAAATTTTGAGTTTTTCAATAGCTGAGTATGACAACTGAGTATGACCAATTCTAAGGTGGATTGATTTTTGATTGGGATGGACTATTTTTGACATGGATAGAGTTTTATCACTGAGTTGTTGACTTGTTTGATTTGTTTTCTCCAGTTTCAGTTTTAGGGATAAAAACATAGAAAACACGCAATATGAATAGTAACTCCAATCACAGCATGTAAAACCTATGGAAATTGGCTTAGAGATGAAAACCTTTGCTTGCTGGTTTAGGTACACACCCAATAGCTAATCAGAATACATCTGCGGAGTCTCACATAGTGGATTCTCAATGCCGTATTTTCTGACTCCAAACGCTAATGGGGGCACAATATGGCAAGTGTCTTGGGAGAGTTACTATCTCTCTTGCACAAAGATTATCAGCCTTTCAGAGGTGAATCGGGTAGCTTCTAGTTTTAATTGGATCTAGTAAGGGGTCCGTTCGGCGCGTCAAGGTATAAACTCAATTAAGAGGTCTCCCAGCCTTGAAAACCAAGGTTCAATATACCTGAAGGTACTGAGGAGAGCTATTCCCGAGCACTGTCGTTGACTTGATTTTTATCAAATCATGTTTATTTTATAGTGGGTTGGAGTACTTAGCATTTAGCCGTTCCCACTTAGGTCATTCCCCTCACACCGACCGTAAAGGCTTTAAGAGTTTTTAAGCTCCTCGGGAGGACAGACCTACTAAAGATGTACAAATCTCAAACAAAGAAAATGCCTCAAGGGTCTAGATTTTTGATTGTCTAAAAAAAGACAAGAGCATACTCTCCTACCTTTCAGAACTTTCTAAAAACACGAAAGACATATTTTTTCATTAACTAGATAGCAAGTTAGGTGCCTAAAAAATTAAAGAATACATGATGTTTGATTGATTCTCTTTAGGAAACCTGCAAAAACAACATGTTAGTAGTCATGTTGTTTTTATTCTTTGACAAGCATCCTGCAAGAAATTGGTTAAGCTGTAAAAATATCAGGTAGACAAAAGACAACTCAAGGTAAGCATTAGTGTAATCAAAATTGGACAGAAAACCTGAAAAGTGAAATTCTGATAGAATACAACATCGTACGACAATAAAAATAGTATGAAATGACAAAAGACTTTTATTCTACATGTCAAAACTAAGCATAGGACGATAAAAGATAAATCAGATAATCAGAATAGTATGTCGTATGACACCATTTTCTGATTCATACGACAAATAAAAGGCTTTAATATAATGTTGTACGACAAATAACAAGATTCAATATAATGTTGTACGATGCAGTGATACTATGATGAATACTAAGAGGGGGGTGAATTAGTATACAAAAAATTACTAAACTCAAACACTTTAACAGTTTACTAGTAAACCGGTAAACTGGTAAAACAGTTTTACAAACAAATCAGTTAACACAAATGCAAACCAAACAAAAAATAAGGCATTCACCCACAGAAGAACAATCACCATAACACAAGAGATTTTGACATGGAAACCCAAATGGGAAAAACCACAGCGAGATGAAACTCACAAGTAACTATCTGCAAAATAGTAACCAGACCGGTTAAGGTCACACAATGTTCTTTACCAGAATAGATCATGTTAGGAATCTCAATCTCTGTTAGGAGATAAGTCTGATTAAAGACTACCTTGTGAGAGGATTTCAGATCCACAGTTGTGAACCACCTTGTTAGAGGATTTACAAAGGCTCTGCAAATCCTACCTGGTTAAGGGTTTCAATACTTGTCGAAGATGTAAGTAATCAACAAGTGAGTGACCTAAATACTAGCACAGTATGCTTGGTTAGATCCTTGATAGCTCATTATTAATGCATTTTTAGCATTACTTCAGTCTTCAGACACTTCATACTCCGTTTCTTCACACATATCTGTTCTCCTTCTGTAATCACACATACAACAATCTCAACAATCACCTTAAACCCTAACAACAACTAAAACCCTAGACATGATGTCCTTATAAAGGAATCCAATTTCATGTCAGTCCAATAGGATTACATTGCAAGTTACTAGGTTCAGTGTATCTAGACACATTTGGTAACATGACACAAAATCACCGCCAAAGTGTCAGTGGATGGTAACTCATCACAAAGTATTACCGGTTCATACATTTACCAATTACCGGTTGGTAACTCAGAGTAATACTGGTTAAGTTATTAAACATATTACTGAATGACAAAAATGAAGACTTGGACAATGATAACTATCGCTTTAGTTCCTTCGTTCCGTTCCGCTTGAGATCCTCGAACCGCTTGAGATCTTGATGCCGCTTGGCTCTTCATACCGCTTGAGATCGGTAAACACTTTTCTGCATAACACCGATAGTCTCAAGACTACTACATAATACCAGTTAGGAACAAATACCGGTTGAGCATAACTCATTCCTACCAAAAGTGATCTCAAAGCTAGTGAGTGTCCATCAATGACAATCACAACATAATCATAAAAAATGCCAAAAATCTCCCCCTTTGGCATTGATGGCAACACTTAGGAAAATTTTTGACAACTAAGTGTTTTACAAAAAAAATGCCATAATCAAAATTACTCCCCCTAAGCATATACACTATCCCTTTGTAGAAAATACAATGTATACTACTCCCTTACCGATATAAACATGAAAGTATACATATCATGCATCAAAATTTTAAATACCAGAATACTACTCCCCCTTTGCCAACAATGACAAAGTACAGCTGAAAAACTCCATTTTCATTAAAATAATAAGTGTTTATGACAATAAAGAGTGAAACTTGTCAAAAACTGATTTAAAGTCCTGCATAAATTTCTTCATGCATAAGGACCATGACTCAAGCAATGAGGTAGCAACCTCACTCTCTGTTTGCATCTGATAGACCTATTCTTCCATGGCATCCAAGGTACTCATCTCTTGAGTGACTGTTAGGGCATCCATATTGAGATAGCATTTCTGGAGAATTTGCAGTCATGGAAGTAGAACCAGTTGAAGTTCCTGCAAATCTCGAGTCTGGTTGCTGATCTCTAACCCTATTTTTGTAGTCTGGAGTTGAAACTGGTGAACTGTTTGCCCATAAGCGATAAATGAATCATATGGCGGCTTGAAGGTGCTTATGTATGACAGCAAGTCAGATTGTAGCTTTTCTTTCTGTGCAAGCACATCATCATAGAAGAGATGGGGTTGGCATATCTTACTGAGTAGTAGATTCCCCTCATCCAGAGCATCCCTTATATCTTTTTGTGCTTTCTGTAGATCAGACCAGAGCTCATTTAACTTCTTCACCAAGGTAGTGTTCAGAGCCTTGTGATGCTTCTTTTGTGCACTGCTTTAGCCACATCTTCCAGGCATTGCACCTGGTCTTCTACAACTATGCATAAGAGTTTGAGTTGTGCCAGAGAAGAATCGCTACTTGGGAGATTGGTACCGAGAATCAAACTGGTAAGTATTTCCACCGCAGTTTGAATAACATCTTCTTCCCTTTTCCTCCTTAGCGCTTCCAGTCGCTCTTTGGCAAGCTTAATTCTTTGCAACAACTCCATTTCATTTGCAGATTGGAGGTCAATGGGACTAGTAATGTCAGCCGATTTGGCTTGACTACCGGTTGCCTTTAGGGTCTCCACTTGTGTGCTCTGTGCCACTTCCTCCTTCTCTTTGGCTCTTAGCTTATCTTCTTCTGCCTTCTTTTGCTCCTCTGCTTCTTACTTTCTTTTCTCTTCTTCCTTCTTCTTCTCTTCTTCTTTCCACTTCTTTTCTTCTTCATCTTTCTTCTTATTATCCTCTTCCTGCTTCTTCTTCTCTTCTGCCTTTCTCTTCTCCTCTTCCTACTTCCTCTTCTCCTCTTCCTTTCTCTTTTCTTCTTCCTGCCATTTCTCTTCTTCTTTCTTTTCTTCTTCCTTCTTCTTCTTCTTCTCTTCCTCTTGTTTCTTCTTCTCCTCTTCTTTTCTTTTCTTTTCTTTTCCTCTTCTTGTTTCCTCTTCTCCTCCTCTTTTCTCTTTTCTTCCTCTTTTCTCTTTTCCTCTTCTTCTGCCTGTTTCTTCTTTTCTTCTTCCTGTTGCTTCTTCTCTTTCTCTGCTTTCTCCTTGGCAGCCTTTTCTTTGTCCTATTTTTCCTGTCCTGTCGCTTTTCATGGTGTACCTAGAGTGACATTTTCACCATTCAAGGCATCAACATATATAGGGTCCATTTGATTAGTGACCGGTTCTCCTTCACTGTCATATACCTCATCCTGTTTATTGGTTGCCGGTTCTTGCTTGACTTTCCTGTTGGCTTTAGCCACTTGATGCAACCTTAAAGCAGCTTGGGCATGAGAGTGGGTATCTCTTACCACTTCAAGAAATTTTCCTTCTAGCAACAAGAGTCTCCTTCTTCTCATGAAGAAGAGGCCTTTGTATTTTTCCATAACTTCATAAAGTTCTGAATTTGCCACATTAAGAAAATATTGTGCAAATATTTCCTCTTTTATTTCTTGTTCCTTCTCTATGGCAATGCACCATTTGTTATCTAAAGAATTATATAAAGAATCTAGTGTCACAGATCTAATTTCTGATGGCGACTGGTCATTAACACATAAATATTGAATGACTTCCTGCTCAACTTCCTCTTTCTCATTGTCATTGAAATCATCAAAATATTCTTGCAAATCACTAAGCAATTTTCTTGTAACATTCTTGATTGTCCTTTGACAATGTGACAAAGGTTTATAAGAGGAAATATCAATATTTACCGGTGCAGATGTTGTCAGTTCATTGCTGGTTTTCTCTGTCTTCTTCCTCGTTTGCCTAGTCTTCTTAGGCTATTCATCAGATACAGTGTCCTCTGAGTCCGATGTGTTGTCTTTTGTCTTTTGCTTCCTCTAAAATACCTTGGCAGGTGCAAATTTTGATTTCCTCTTTGTCGGTGACCGCTTGGTCAGTTTGGGACTAGCTGAAGTAACCGGTGCCGATACAAATGGCACTTCCTTTCCCTTCTTTATTGAAGGTTCTTCAACCAATGTTATCCTTTCCAAATAGGTGTCGGTTCTCTTCTCCTTTGGATCAAGAGGTGAGGTGAGTAGGGTAGAGGCATACCCATCTAGCATGTCATACATCACCTCATATCCCATGGGTTCCACTTCTTCCTGTCTAGGCTCAACCGCCTCCATTATGCACTCATCAAATTTGATGGTGAAGCAGATGTCCTCCTCATACTTCTTGACAATATCACCAGATATTCTTACTCTTTGCCTCATTTTGCATCTGAACTCATCAAAGTATTTGTTCAGAACTTCTGGATAACCGGTTCCAACCGCTTGAAGACTCTCTTTGATTTGCTTTGTAACGGGTTGGTCGGTAGACCACTGAATATCTCCAATTCCTGGGAAGTAACCTTGGAAGTAGAAGAACAACCCAACCAATAGTTGTCAAAACTTAAATCTCAAGGCATTGTCCTGTTTAATTGACTTCAGATTTACCAAAAGTTGCCTATGCATACAGGTGCATAAATCAAATGAGGCATCTTCTTTGATCATCCGGTAGGCAACATTTACCGCTGCAGTAGAGATAGAGTTGATCCTGCTAGCATAGAATGTCCGATAACCTATCACCATGCAGGCATACTTGACCAGATCGTCATTGATGAGATTGATGGTCATTCCCTATTGGTTGCTCATAGAACCAGTGAGCTTGGTCATTTCGGTCTTGCTAATCTTCCTTAGAGCTGGCACTTCATCGACGTTATAGAAACTGGTGATGACATGAATTGCTTTTGGTGTGATGTCATGTATCTGCTCTAAGTACATTTTGTCACCATGCACTCTGCTCAGAATGATGTGGATGTGATCATCTGCAAACTCTTCAAGGAAGTAGACCGCATTATGAAACATTTTCTTTTCCAAGATGTTGTATTTCAGTTTAATCTTTTTGTCCTTCCCACATAATAAGCTTAACTTAGAATGGATCAGTCACAATCCTAGGTCTTCAATTTTGTAGTCAATATAATCAGAAATGCCTTCCTCGACTATGACTCCAGTGGGTATTTGGGATAGGGAATTATATTTTGCCTTCTGTTGGATGAAATCTACTGAATCAATGGGTGCACTAGAGCTAGAGTGTGATGCGGAGGCCATGATAAATAGAGAAATTTGAAAAATACCTTCGCAAACCAAAATTTAGGGCTTGCAGATTCCACTTCACCACACACTCCTTTGGTTGCTGCAATACTGCTTTGTGTTCAACACTTGACCGATTGATATTGGCTTCTAATTCTTCTTCAAGGTTTTGAAAACTCTTTGAATCACAATGCAAGTCGCCTTTCATCGCTCTACACTTGAAAACTTCTTCGCTCAAAAACTGATAAGTGAAAAATGGCTTGAAAATTCCTTTTAAATAAGTTCTTCACCTACCATAATAAATGCTCCACTATTAGGGCGTAAACCCTAATTTGCCTTTTTTACCATTTCCGGTCTTCTGCCAAGAGACAGGAGTCACATACCGGTTAAGGTCTTTTACCGGTGTAGATCAGGGTTTTGAAACATTTCACTGTTTGCTCCCCCTAAGCTTTTCTAATGCTTAGTTTGTCGGTTCAACGACTTCCACACTAGGTGCAGAAACCTGTTCTTATTGTAACACTTCATCGGATTTCTTTTTCCAAGTTGTCTTCATGTCTGATTGAATAGTTTCAACATCAATATTTCCTTTTGGAGTGACCGGTATATCATCCGATATATTTTTTCTAGTTCTGCAGAATCTTGCTGTATGCCCGGTTTGTTGTAATGATAGCAAACCATTTCAGGTGCTCTCCAAGGTCCATTATACATGTTTCCATTCTTCCTTCTACATGTTGCAATAGTGTGACCATGACCATGACAAATCAAATAGTTTTCTCTCCATCCGGTTGCGGCTTGATAGCCAGCGCTACCTAACTGATGATTATAGGTATTAAACCGGTTTTGATTTTGGTTCCCAGAGGGTTCAGGAAAAACTCCTTCACTCCTTTGAGGATACCTTTCGGTATTGTGAATGATAGACCTGTATTCAAATGCTCTATGCCCAAACTTGTTGCATGCATAACAATTACCATTGAATCTATTGGGTCTAGGCTTATCGTTTAGAAAATAAGGAAAATTACTATAAGCCTTACTTCTACATACATTGGCAGTGTGTCCTTCCTTGAGACAATTAAAGCAAACAGGTTTGAACTTCTACTTACCTTTATCCTTTGGTGTCGGTTGCTTCTTTGATGCTCCATCTTTTGTTCCAGAGGTCTCACCTTCCTCATATTCAGAGAAACCAAGTCCACTAGTATTCTTTACTGGTTTAGCTGATTCAAGCTTTTTCTCTAGCTTAATAGTGCTTTTATTGAATTTGGCAAGTATTTCCTTTGACTCAGTGAGTTCTTTGGAAATAGCAGCATTGGATTCCTTCAAGGTTGCATTCTCATAAATAGCCATGTTTAGTTCACCTTGCACTTCTTCTTTTTCCACTTTACTCACTTGGAGATGAGCGGTGAGAACACTGATTTCTTGCTTCAGCTTAGAGATCTCATGATCTTTGTCTTTTACCAGATCTTCAGTTTTCCTCCAGTTCTCAAGCTCTTGACACATTCGGATAGTCAATCCTTCCAACTCCTTTCTCAGGTTGGTATTAGATTCATTCAGTTTTTCCACTTCTTGAACTAGGGCTTCCATGTCCGCTTCATCAGAAGAACTATTTTCAGTTAGCTCCATCAGTTTTTTAGCATGCTCTCTTCTTTTTGCCTGAGAGGCCTTATATTTGACTTTAAGTTCATCATAGGCTTGTTCAGTCTGAGTGAGCTGATGAGTAAGTTCCCTCACAGTGTATTCCCTTATATCTCTTTCCAAGTGGTTAGACTTATAGAATTTTTGGCTCTGATACCAATTGATGAATACTAAGAGGGGGGGGTGAATTAGTATACAAAAAATTACTGAACTCAAACACTTTAACAGTTTAGCAGTAAATCGACAAAATAGTTTTACAAACAAACCGGTTAACACAAATACAAACCAAACAGTAAATAAGGCATTCACCCACAGAAGAACAATCACCATAACACAAGAGATTTTGACGTGGAAACCCAAATGGGAAAAACCATGGTGAGATGAAACTCACAAGTTACTATCTATAGAATAGTAACCAGACCGGTTAAAGTCATACAATGTTCTTTACCAGAATAGATCCTTTTAGGAATCTCAATCTCTGTTAGGAGATAAGTCCGATTAAAGACTACCTTGTGAGAGGATTTCCACAGTTGTGAACCACCTTGTTGGAGGATTTACAAAGGCTCTACCAAGCCTACCCGGTTAAGGGTTTCAATACTTGTCGAAGATGTAAGTAATCAACAAGTGAGTGACCTAAATACTAGCACAATATGCTTGGTTAGATCCTTGATAGCTCATTATTAATGCATTTTTAGCATTACTTCAGTCTTCAGACACTTCACACTCTATTTCTTCACATAGACCTATTCTCCTTCTGTAATCGCACATACAACAATCTCAACAATCACCTTAAACCCTAACAACAACTAAAACCCTAGACATGATGTCCTTATAAAGGAATCCAATTTCATGTCAGTCCAATAGGAATACATTGCAAGTTCCTAGGTTCAGTGTATCTAGACACATTTGGTAACATGACATAAAATCACCACCAAAGTGTCAATGGATGGTAACTCATCACAAAAATAATATTGATTGGTAACTCATCACAGAGTATTACCGGTTCATACATTTACTGATTACCAGTTGGTAACTCAGAGTAATACTGGTTCAGTTATTAAACAGATTACCGGTTGATGAAAATGAAGACTGGGAAAATGATAACTATCGCTTTAGTTCCTTCATTCCATTTTGCTTGAGATCCTCGAACCACTTGAGGTCTTGATGCCGCTTGGGTCTTCATACCGCTTGATATCGGTAAACACTTTTCTACATAACACCGATAGTCTCAAGACTACTACATAATACCAGTTAGGAATAAATACCGGTTACGCTTAACTCAATCCTACCAAAAGTGATCTCAAAGCTAGTGTGTGTCCATCAATGACAATCACAACATAATCATAAATAATGCCAACATACTACTCGTACGATATTTCGTAGAAATTGTATAGACGAAACCTGCAGGATTAAAAAAATGATTTTGAGGCCGAAAAAGTAGTCTTCTGCCCCACGGTGGGCACCAAAAATGTGTGTGTGAAAAGTGGACCTGTATCTGTATCTGGAATACGCAACACTTCAATTAAGTCATTAGATGTATGGTTAGACAGATGTAAGCATGAATATAAAAACCATAACAAATCGACCCATTGCCTTCTAAAAGATGCGAGCATAAGATTGCTCTTAGATTTGTATAAGCAATACCAGTGACTAGACTACACCAAGACGAAAGATTTAATCTATATGAGCATGATATTAAGCTAAATGGATGCAATATTAATCTAACATGATTTAAGCAATATGGAATAACTAATATGCAATATATCAATGCACAAACATCAATGAACCTAGAGCAAAAATAGCATGATAACAATATATTCTCTAGGATTTTTTGAGTGAGAGATGAGAGCCTGAATTTATAGAAAATTCAGAAAGAAACCAAAGGTTGAGATCAAATGATGATGAGCGGTCAAGATTTTCCAAGAGGAAGCACAATCCAGGTGAATTGATGTGATTGGATGCTTTTCTCAGTTTTAAAGGAAATTGAACTAAAATTAAGATAAAATCAGGAAAAACTAATTTATTCTCTATTTCATTCAATTTTAATATTTAATTGTTTTAATTGCTTTCTTTGAGATTATTTATCAATTTTTAATTTGTTTTTCAAGATTATCTCCAATTGATTTCTTTTCTCAAATTTTTAATTCTTTTTTGGTCAATTAATTCCTTTTTTGAAGATTTGTGCTCATAATTTCCAATTCCTCTTTCTTGATTTGTTTCCTTTTTTGAGGATTTATGACAATTTTTTATTTATTTTTTAAATTAATTCCTCTTTTTGATGATTTAATGGCAAATTGATTTATTTAATAAAATATGCTAAGATATTTAATTAAAATAAATAAGATAATTGTTTAAAATGATTTACTTGAAATGATTTAATTAATTGAATAAATATTTAATTAATATTGAGTGATTGATTTGCCATGTGACATTTGATGATTAAATAATTATTTAATATGCTCAAGATTGATTTAATTGCCTTTGGTTAGGACCTTGGTGACGCTATCAAGATCTGGGGCTCCTAGTTTAGATGAACATTTTTAGGGTATTACAGAATGGATAATGGAGGATGTGCACCAACTCTAGAGCAATAAACATGATCACAGTGAAGTACATATTTCCCTTGCCTAGGATGGATGACATAATGGATTATTTAAGTGGAGCTAGATACTACACAAAGGTAGACTTGAAGAGTGGATACCATTAGATCAAAATCAAAGAAGGAGATGAGTGGAAGACATCATTTAAGACAAATGAAGAATTGTATAAATGGTTGGTGATGCCTTTTGGACTAACTAATGCATCGAGTAATTTCATGAGATTGATGAATGAGGTATTGAAGAGATTCTTGGGTAAGTTTGTTATTGTGTACTTAGATGACATCTTGATTTTCAGTAGCATAAAGGAAGAACATATGTTGCATTTGAAACAAGTTTTGCAGAGGTTGAGAGAAGAGAAGTTGTTGATAAACATCAAGAAGTGCAATTTCATGAAGGAAGAGTTAGTCTGTTTGGGATTTGTGACATCTACAAATGGATTGAAGATGGATCTTGATAAGGTAAGAGAAATTATTGAATGGCCTACACCAGAAAGCGTTGGAGATGTAAGATTACTTCATGGATTGGCTAGTTTCTATTGAAAGTTCATTAGAAATTTCAGTTCAATTTGTAGTCCTATGACAAAAGCAATGAGAGGAGAT
This sequence comes from Cryptomeria japonica, assembly GCF_030272615.1. Lineage (NCBI taxonomy): Eukaryota > Viridiplantae > Streptophyta > Pinopsida > Cupressales > Cupressaceae > Cryptomeria > Cryptomeria japonica. The sequence continues at coordinate 243,440,292 of NC_081414.1, forward strand.
AGGAAGGATTTTAAGGGGACATCTGGAGAAAATAAGAGTTTTGAGTTGTTGAAGCAAAAGGTGACAGAGTGGCGTATGTTGGCCTTACCAAATTTTAGAAAAGTATTTCAAGTGGATTATGATGCAAGTGGGAATGCAATTGGAGCAATGTTAAGTCAGGAAGGAAGGCCGGTAGCATATTTCAGTGAAAAATTGAATGATGCCAGAAGGAGATATTCAGTGTATGATCAAGAGTTTTATGCCATAATTCAAGCACTGAATAAGTGGAGACATTATTTGTTACCTAAGGAGTTTGTGTTGTATACCAATCATCAAGCTTTGTAGTACTTGCATAATCAAGGTAAGTTGAATCAAAGACACATGAGATAAGTAGAGTTCTTGCAGAGTTTTACCTTTATTTTGAAGCATAGAAGTGGAAAGTTAAATAAATTTGTTGATGCCTTGAGTAGAAGAAGGAACTTGCTGAGAAAGATGAGAGTGGAAGTGTTGGATTTTGAGGAATTGAAGAACTTGTATTAGAATGACCCAAATTTTGTAGAACTTTGGAAAGCTTGTAAGGAACCAATTATGGTGGAGGAGAACAAGTGGCTAGATTATTCCATTCAAGATGAGATGTTGTTCAAAGGAACTCATTTGTGTATACCTAGGAGCTCTATGAGGGGAAATCTGATAAAAGAGAAGCATAGTGGAGGATTAGCCATACACTTTAGTGTTGATAAGACAATAGCCTTGGTTAGTGAGAATTAATTTTGGCCTTGGATTCATAAGGAAGTTGGGATATTTGCACAAAGCTATAAAATTTGTCAACTTGCAAAAGGTAGTAGTCAGAATATTGGATTGTATAAGCCTTTGACAGTTCCGAAGAGACCTTGGGAGAACATAGGCATGGATATCATACTTGGATTTCCTAGGACACAAAGAGGAAATGATTCTATATTTGTGGTAGTGGATAGATTCTCAAAGATGATACATTTAATACCTTGTAAGAAGACAATAGATGTCATGCATATAGCTGACCTATTTTTCAAAGAGGTGGTGAGACTACATGGATTACCTAAGAGCATAGTTTCTGACAAAGACACTAAATTTATTGGATATTTTTGGAGATCACTTTGGAATAAGATGAAGATAGACTTGAAGTTCAGTTCTACTTTTCACCCATAGACTAATGGACAGACAAAATTAGTAAACATGAGTTTGGGAAACTTGTTGAGATGTTTAGTTGGAGAGAACTCTGGAAGTTGGAACTTGTTCCTTGCATAAGCAGAATTTGCCTACAACAATTCAGTAAATAGGAGTACTGGAAGAACACCTTTTGAGGTTGTTATCGAAGTACACCCTAGAGGCATATCAAAGTTGAGAGACATCAATAATGAAGATAAGAGGAGTGTAGAAGTGAAAGAATTTGCAAATCATATGAAGACATTGCATACTCGAGTCAAGAAACATTTAAAGGATATGAACATGTTGTATAAGGAGAAAGTAGATGAAAAGAGGAGACACAAGGAATTTGAAGTTGGAGATGAAGTGATGGTGTATTTGAGAAAAGAAAGATTCCCAATTGGAACCTATGATAAGTTGAAGATGAGGAAGTTTGGACCTTGTAAGATCTTGAAGAAATTTGGTTCTGGAAATGCATATGAAGTGGAGTTACTGGATGCTTTGGGTATTTCACCTATATTCAATATTGCAGACCTACATCAGTATCATGAGGCAAACTTCAATAAAAACAACAAAGCAGACTTGGAGAAGCAAGTACCCCAAAAGATACTAGACCAGATTGAAGATATTTTGGATAGTAGAATTGGGCGTGACACCCAGAGCAATTAGTACAAAGAGTATCCTGCAAAGTGGGAGGAAAGACCAATTAAAGCCTCATCATGGATTTCTTAGGCGGAGACAAACCGTCATGGTTTTCCTCTGATCCTTTTTAAGTGAGGGAATCACTTTTTCATCACCCTGAACATTTGATGCAGGAGCATCCTTGGTTCTTGGAAATATTGCATCAACCAATAACATTTTATTTTCTTTCTCTTTTTGTTTTGTAGTTTCAACATTTTTTTCTGCGTTTCTTTGCATTTGCACACCAAACCTTGCAGAGCTGGATTTTGCTTGTAGACATGATCATCTACCTTATCCTTGATCCATGGGATGTTTTGATTCTTTTCTAGCAAGTTATCACTTCTAGAATCTGGGATAATTTTCTAGCTCAGAGCGCTGGACCGCCTATACCTATTTTGCTATTGGAGAATCTTGCAGATCTTTCCCATTGTTTGTAGAGCTTAATCTCATTTCTTTCAATGTTCCTTGGCATGTGGCAAACCTTCCCTTGGGTCCACACATCATTCTATGTTGTTTTTGGAGGGATTCCTTTGGCGGAGGCCAACCTTGTTCTTCACGTTACATCTTTGTTCTTCGACATTTGTTCCATCTTGGGCTGAGGTGGATCATCCTTGAGCTATGATGTCATATAAATCAATTTGATTAAGCATATAGAAATAAGTTTTAGACAAGAATATAGAGATAGGATTTCCAGAGTTGGCTCGTATTCTTGCTTGAGCCAGGATCTTGTATTTGATCATGTTTGTAATTAGTCCTGCATGACAAATCTTGCAAGTCTGCATGTTGTTGATAGTTGTAAACGAATTATTGATCTAATCTAATTTTGTTTCTGCATTGCCTCTATCACATTGATTTGTTTGTGTTGTGTTTCATTTGCTGCATGGTTCAGACTATTCTCTTTGAGGACTTACTCCTGTAATGATTGCACTAGGAATGGTAGAAGCATTGATGCTAGGAATGGTGGAGTCAACCATATGTACTGTCATCCCAAGTATATCAACACCAAGATGAGAACCACAAGTTTTAGACTAATTGTCATGGGGAGTGTTGGATATTGTTGCTACTAGGATATGTTGTTGTCATTGATGTCAACATACTCTCATGTTTTGGTGTTACAAAGAATTATTTTGGTGACCCAGTGTTTGCAGTGAGTTGATCTGGTTGGTTTGTCTATTTGGGATGTTGAATCAAATAGAGATACTTCATTCTTTATTTATTCCATGTGATGATTTGATCAAGTTGTGGATTCCGATATGGAGATTGGTTTTCAGAGTTTAGTTTTGTAGTGTTCTAGTATTTGATCTATTGTGCTCCAGTATGATCTGATCTTGAGTTGCGGATTTGGTAGTGTTTGGGACTTCAATGTCTATCTTCATTTCAGATGGTTCATGATTTGTGCTCCGCAAGCTATCTTTCTTATCCAAGTTGCTGTTGTTGAGTGTTCTTGAGTGTTAGCATGTTGATCAATGAAGATTTGATTAAGTGGTGTTGGTACAGCTATTACGGATGATTCTAACATGCTTGATGGTGCTTCCTAATCATGTCCTATTTGTTTTGGTGGTCTTTGTTTATCATTGTGCACATTCTTAAATATCTTATGGGTCTGGTGATATTCTTTGTGTTACGCAGTGTTATTGGTGGTGTAACATGTTGCGGTTGATCTTGGTGAGATTTTCGGTGATGATGCACAATCAAGGAGTTGATTTGGGTCTATACTATTTTGTCTATGACATTGTATTGGTTGAATGGTTAATTTATGTATAGTGTGATATAATTTTGTAATCAGGTGTTGAGGGTTTGGCCGACCTTGTAGTCAAGGTTGATGATTTGTATAAATAGGTGTTATATTCATGTAATTTAGTTATGGGAGTTGAGTTTGCATTATAAGAGAGTGGTGTATGTGTGAATAAGTAATTTTATCTTTCGGTGTGGTATATTGAGTAGAGATTGTTGCAGGGCAGACAAATGAGATTAACTGAAATTGTCATCAAGCACTAGCAGATACTATTCTTGCAGTTCATCTTTTCCGGATTGTAGTCTGAAAATCTTTGTAAGGTAGTGAACCTTTCTTGAGGATTGTAACCTTCTAGGTCATTGTACTTTGAGAAGTGAGCTCTAGGAAGTGTGCTTTAATGCATGTGCATTCCCCATTGTAATATTTACACATATTACTACAGAGTATCATCTTATTGTGGGTAGGTTCCCACCGTGGTTTTTTCCTTAACCAGGTTTTCCATGTCAAAATCTTGGTGTTATGTGGGTTGGTGTTATTGTCTTTATATTTGTTCTTGATGCAATTGATCAAATTTTTGATTGTGCTTAATTTTTTTAATCCAGTGAAAACTTATCCCCCCCCTCTCAGTTTTCCTTCCTTGCTATTGCCAACAAGGGATAAGTTACAGCTAAGGGTACATGACTCTTAACAATCAAGAACAATGCTCTCAACATCTCTTGGTCTCTCTTGTTTGAGATCAACATATCTCTTAGAGCGTTCACAACATTTCTAGCCTAGAGAAGAACATTCTCCCAGTTTAGAAAACCCTCAAAGTCCCTCAAGTTCTGCTTTAACATGTTAATCTAGTCAAAGTCAATAGTGATAGTAGAATCATGATCAATAGCAGGAGAAGAAGAGGGAGAATTTGTTGGGGTGTTATTCTATGAATTTTATTGTGAACTAGATAGAGGAGGACCCCCCATTAAAATGGTCCTAATAGGGTAAGAGGCTATGAAGTCATTTGGATTAGGAAGAGGATTTGATACCCTTGAAGTGATGAACCTCAAGGAGAAAAACTACCTTCTCCCTATCTCACTTAAAGTGGTGCTAATGGTGAGCTAGGGGATGAAGAGTACAAAAATAGACTAACAAATTATAGGCAAGGTTTCCCGATGACTATGTCAAGCCTTTGTCTTCAAGACAAGCGTGTGGAACTAGGACACTAGCATGACACGCTAACGTTTTCTATAGATAGAGTATAGAGCACATATGAAAGACACAAATGTGAACATTAAACTAAATAAAATATGTTATAATAAATAGGGTAAAACAGGATAGTGTAGTGTCATAAATTTGTGACCCTTGCAATTTGCAACCATATTAGGGTCTTCACATTGGCGATTTGAATCCCCAAGCCTGATCGGAGGCCTGAGACTTGCTCATCCCAAAATACTACACTTTTTCTACCCTTCACACTGCCTGAACCTGCTTCCCTTTTTGACACAAGGGCAGGACAGGGGTGTGGTACCCTTGTCCCTACCCTATTTTGGGCCCCCCTATGTCCTATCTTTACATTAGACTTTGCATAAAGCGGGAAAAATTTCCCTACATCAGCTTGTGATGAAAAATTAGTCAATTAACCCTAATTGATGAATATATAAGTCACATTTTCCTCCCATTTGCATAAGTTCAAGCAATCAAGCATTCAAGAGCAAGAATTCCTTTCCAACATTGAGAATTCTCAAGTCTCCCTTCAAGGCTAGGTGTTGTATTCAAGTCAAGGATTCAACTATTGAAGAGGAGATCCCTTTCAACATTCAATTCCATACAAGCAAATCAACCTAAATTCTATCTATAGCCTCCCTTGAGGTGAATTACATTTCAGTCTTTCATTTACATTTACTTGCAAGTACTTTCTTTCATCATTTGGTTAATTCTAAAACCGAGGTTTGACTTGAATGCAAACTCCCAATCCAAACCCCTTTTCCTCTCTTTTCTATGTGTAGGTTGCAGGTACACACTATGTTTGCATATTCAGACTCCCTTTGTAGAGGCAAAAAAACCCTTTTCATTTTGCGGATTTTTCAGAGGACCATGTGCACTTTCAACATGGTCCTGATAACTTTTCCTCAAACTCATAGGGCGGCTTCGTCTCAACATATTATAGCCAGATCTAGGTGCACAACTTCATCTCACACTTATATTTCAAGTTATAATCAATTCTTTGCTACTTTTACACTTAGTCTCACAACACATAATTCAACCATCTTCCATTCTAAAAGAGGGGTTAGCTTGTCATTTTAACACCATTATTAATTCATTTAGTATTCAATCTCTTCCCTAAGAGATTGGATCTAGTGAGTTCCCCCCTCTTTTAATGTAATGTGGATAAAGTGTTTGAAGGGAAATCCATAGTGAAAAATTTCGTCTCTCCTCAAAGGGAAGAAAAGATTTCCTCTTGATCTCTCCATCATTCACTTTTCACCACATTACAGATAGAATGCAGAATGCTAAAAGAAAGTGAGAAAAAGGTGGTTGGAAATTCACAATTGGTCCATGATTGAAGCCTCCCACTAAACAAGCTTCTCTCCTTGATCAAAAAACCTACACACAAGCAAAGAGAAAATGTTGGGGGTTGTTTTTAGAGGCCTACCTCAGTCAGACCCCCATTTCGGTGTTCCCACCTCCATGGACAAACCAAATAGTAGCAATGATTGAAAGATAAAATGATATAGATAGAAGTTAGATAGATAGAACAGATAATGAATATACTAAATAGAAATACAATGGATGCAATGTTATGAAATGTGAACGAGAAAGTGAAGATAATTTCCCTTCAACAACCAAGAAGATGGAACTTGAAGGACTGAAGTCATGCACATGAAAACCTCTTGATGTTGTAAGAATGGTGGATAACTAGCACTAGAAGAACCTGTGAGAGATATAGAAAATATGCCAAGAGCTTTAGAAATCCACCAAATGATTAAGAGATCCTTTTAAAATCCTAAAATGCATGAGATATAGCCTTCAAAGAGGAATGTCGATGTTGGTGGCCATGAATAGAGGCATTACAAACTCTTCTGGGCATAGTGTAATGCCCAAATAATCAATCGCAGATTGACATATTCACAAGACACTAGCACAATGTGTGGATGTCTCTGCAGCATGCTATAGTCCATTGATTAAATAGTCATTATGTTTGATAAAATCCAAGTTCTAAGTTGACAAGGCAATCCATGTGGATAAAAGGACAAATAGGCGACAAATGACTTCAATCAACTTAAAGTGAAGGTTCTTAAGTGACGTGGAATTTCACTAGGTGCAATTTATGATGTTGGAAGATATCCTACTTGAAGTAAGACTTCCAGGTGTTAGTGTTACCCTTGTTCCTACTTCAAGTTCCCATGATATTGCTCCCTTTGCTAGTTTAGTGCTATGTAGGGGATTCCTTTCCCTTATGGTCTTCCTTGTTGCATTTCCTATGGGTGGCACGTTAGTTTGTCCTCTCTTATTGATTCTCCCCCATTCAAATTTCAATCACCTATTCCCTCTCAAGATGCAAGTGTGGAGGAGATCAAGTCCTTCCTTTCCATAAGACCCCTTATAGTTGTTATTAATGCTATTTTTGATGATTTTGGATGCCCTTTTGAGGAGGCTCAACCTTCTAGCAAAAGCAAAAATCACAATTTTGTTTTGGCATAGAACTATCTCTTCTTATCCATTGAGCCATAAGTCTTCATGTTTAGATGTTTTTGGTATGTCTACGATTAGGTCCTTCCCCTTTCTTAGGGTTGATTTTTGTAAGGGTATGCCTCCTCAATGGATGAACTCTATTTCTTGCAATTATTCTCAGACCATAGAAATGGTATCCCTCCTTAATGGATGAATTCTATTTCTTGAAATTATTCTTAGTCCATAAACACTGGTGACCTCCATAAACATTTTGTGGATTTTTAGTCTTTGGCCCCATAATTTCTTGTCCTTTGTATCCTTGATCAATGGGTGGACATGGCTTCTTATGGATTGTAGTCTACATTCATTGGGAAGTTCTCGAGGCTTAGACCTAACATTGATACTAGATTCACAACTAGGTTTCTAAAAAGTGGGACTTGCTATCGATAAATTTCATTTGAGGGCCTTATCAAATGGTTGTCTATTATTCTCCTTCAATTCCATCGAGGATAGCAAAACAATTCTTCTAGGGAGGCCTTGGTTTTTTAGTAAGGTTTTTCTTCATTTAAGAATATGGTCTGCTAGGTTTGATGTTTCCAAGTTCAATTTGATTCCTATTTGGGTTAGACTCCCAAATATCCCTCTAAAATACTAGGATAACAATATTATTCGCGGTATTGTTGATGTTATTGGCTAATTTATTACCATTGATGAAATCACTAAATCTAGAACTAAATTTTTCTTTGCTAGATTTTATGTTTGTGTAGAAGTGGTTTTTGTGTTACCCTACTCCATTTAGCTATCCTCTAGCTTAGGTGATTGGAAATAAGGTCTTCTTTTGGAATTTTCTTATTTGTACCAATTCCATGTTGCTAGGAGGTACTCTTTTTTATGCCAAGATTCTCATGATATTGTTCACTTCATTGAAGTTCTAAAGACTATCAATGTTTTTCCTCAACCCTTCTTTTCATGGGATGGTGCTAGATTATTCTTCCTAAGGTATGGATCAAGCTTTTTTAGGAATTCCCTTTGTTGAGATGTACCCAGTGTTATTGTTGGCATATGTGCATAATATGTTGACATGATGATATTGTGTTGTCATTGATGCCAATATGCTGGAGTGAACCAGTAACATGATGAAGTTTGCAATAGACAAGAGAACCGGTATGATACCAAGAATCGGTATATGTGAGAACCGGTATAGCATTGTGAACTGGTATATGAGCAATATGTGAAGCGGTATGTTTGTCCAAGTGAACCAGTATGTTGAAATGTGAACCGGTACATGGAATGTGGTAGGACTACCAGTTGGTAGTCTTAGCTTTAGGGTTTCCGATTGAAGTGTTCCAAGCTTGTGTGATGAGTTAGCATTATAATGAAGATCAGATCATGTTGCCACATCAGCCTTGTGCGCATGAAGGATCTTGCATGAAGGATATTGATCCTATCTACCTCGGGAATGTACGAAGTCCCTGTAAATGGTGGAAAACGTGTGATGGGTTATCGCCTCCATGAAGTGGTGAAGAACGAATGATGGAGAATGTCTTGAGATCTATTAAAGATCGTTGTATTCAAATGCAAAGTGCTCAATGGTCATGATTGAACCGATCAATTGCTTAACCTAAATGTTTAGGGTTTAGGGTTTATGTTGTCGACCTATCTGTATTCTATAAGGTCGATGTTGTGTTTCATGTTGAGGTTGTTGGCAAATGGTGTGTGTGTATCTAAGTGCAGAGATACGTGATTCTTTCTAGACCAGATAAGAGGATTGTTACTTGCATAGTATGTGTGTAGAAGAAAGGAACTTAAGTGGATCTGCATTGGCATTGTGTGCTATTATTAGATCATTGTAATACCTGTTGATCTTTAACCACTTCAACAATTGGAAAATCCCTTAATAGGGTAGCTTTAACTAGCTTGTTGTAAATCCTTTAACAGGGTGACTCAAAGCCATTGAGTTCATAAAATCCTCTAATAAAGTAACCTCTAAATGGTTTAACCCCTAACCGGGTATTCTATCCATCCCTTAACCGGGTGATCCCTAACAGGATCGGTTCCTAACAGAACCTGTTGTAACAGTCTTTAACCATACTAAGCTCCTAATAGAGCGGACTTCTAAAGAGTTCAAAAATAGCTTGTGGGTATTCATCCCCACCATGGTTTTTCCCAGTTGGGTTTCCATGTGAAAAATCTGTGTCATGTGTGATGCTTTTTCATATGATTATTTAGTATCTTGTGTCAAGCGGTAAATCATGTTGATCTAGCTATTTATATATTTCTGATGATAGATTACCTGTTCATGTATTAGGGTGAAATGGAAATGAAGTATTAGATTGTATGAAAAGATAAGTGTCAACCATTTTATGCTTGTCTTAGTTATTCTTGGTTTTACCGGTTGTACTCTATTTAAGACTGGTGTTACTGTTTGTTATCCAAAGCGCAGTGTCTGTAGACAAACTGATTCGGGAAAAGTTTTTGTACTTGTACTGATTCACTCCCCCCTCTCAGTACTGGTTTGGTACTCATCGTTCATCATTGAGTTATCAATTGGTATCAAAGCATCCTCTAGGTCCTCTATGTTGTAAGCTTAACCGCTTGAGGGAAAGATCCTATTGTAATGATGAAGAGGGAAGGTCCAAAGTTCAACAGAGATAACTTTAAAATATGGAAGGATAGAATGAAGATATACATCAGAAGCATGGGTTCTCAACACTGGAGCTATTTTGAGAATTCTTATGTTATCCCTACCAGTATTCTCATTGATGATCAAAAGAGAGAGATTCAGGAGAATGGGCAAGTCATGGAAGCCCTAATCAGCAGCTTATCTGACATCGAGTTTATTGATGTCCAGGATAAAGATAATCCCAAAGAAGTATGGGATACTCTTGAGAATATCTATGGCGGTGATGAGCATGTAAAACAAGCTAACGAAGAAAGCCTTAGAGGGAAGTTTGAAGACATGCAGATGGTTGAAGGTGAGACCATTCAACAATATGGAATAAGAATCAAAACTATTGTTGGAGATATCAAGAGTGCAGGTGGTAAAATGGAAGATTCCACTATTGTTAGAAAAGTTTTGAGATCCTTATTACCGGTCTATGCAATAAGGGTTGCTTCTATTCAGGAGTTGAGATCAATAGACAAGACTAAGCTATCCCTAGACTCCATCATTACAAAATGAACAACCTATGAGCTAAATAGTTTTGATGGCAGTGTTCAAAAGACTGAATCAACTTTTAGAGCTTCTACTACACCATCTAGAAAAGGAAAAGAAGCAAGCACCAGTGGTGAACCAAGACAGAGCAGAGAAATGGATGATGAGGAGATTCTGATGGAATTTGAAGCTCTTCTTTCCAAGAGACTTCCTAAGGGAACTGACAAATACAGAGGTAAGCTCCCTTTGAAATACTTTTCTTGTAACCAGATAGGACATATTGCTATAAACTGTCCTAATGGTGACAACAAGGAAAAACCCAAAAGGTTCAAGAAATTCAAAGGAGGAAACTGGAGAAACTATTTTGTACCAGTTGATGAAGGTGTCACTGATGAGGAATCAGAAGATGAAGAAAATGAAGATATCATGTTTGTTGCAGTAAAGGAAGATGTGTCAGACAAGAAGGCTCTTGTCTCCCGCTTTGATAATTCCAATGAGTGGATTATTGATAGTGACTATTCTCACCATATGACTGGTGACCAGAGCAAGTTTATATCTTTGAAAGACTATGATGGTGGTGTGGTTTGCTTTGGTAATGATGCACCATGTATGGTCAAAGGAAGAGGATCCATCTCTCTGAATGGAAAGAGCAGTGCTGACAATGTGTATTGGGTGGAAGGTCTCAGACACAATCTATTGAGTGTTTCCCAGCTAAATGATAGTGGACTCACTCTGGAATTCAAAAATGGAGTGTGCAAAATCAAAGGAAAGAATGGTGAATTATTAGCCACCGGTATGCAGACCAAAGGTAACTTATTTCAGCTAAATGCAAATATAAATACATGTCTTATGGCTAAGTTTGATGATAGTTGGATATGGCATAGGAGACTCTGCCATGTAAAATTTTAAAACATAATAAAGGCCAGTAAGATCAAGACAGTTAGAGGATTGTCGATGCTGAGCAAACCAAAAAATCCTTTGTGCAGAGAATGCCAACTGGGGAAAATGTCTTCCTCAACCTTCAAAGATAAATCTTTCACTGCTGACAACTTACTTGATCTTGTGCATACTTATTTGTGTGGTCCTATGAAAACTAGGAGTGTGCAGGGAGATGGCTATTTTATGATTCTTACAGATGATTGCTCAAGAATAATGTGGGTCACATTCTTGAAAGACAAGTCTGAAGCCTTTGGAAAGTTCAAAGCTTTCAGAGCACTGGTAGAAAAGGAAAGTGGTAGAAGAATCAAATGCCTTAAAATTGATCAAAGAGGGGAATTCACTTTCACTGAATTCAACAAATATTGTGAAGAGAATGGCATCAAGAGGCAACTGTTTGCCCCCCAGACTCCATAGCAGAATGGCCTAGCAAAGAGAAACAACCAGATTGTGGTTGAAGCAGCTAGAAATATGTTGATCCAAGGAAAGGTTGCTCACACCTTTTGGAGAGAAGCGGTGAGCACTGCAATCTACACAATGAACCGGGTACTCATCAAGAAAGGTAAGGATAAGACTCCTTATGAGTATTGGACCGGTAAGACACCAGTGGTAAGCTACTTTAGAGTATTTGGTAACAAATGTTATATCAAGAGGAGTGAACATCAGAGCAAGTTTGATGCTAAATGTGATGAGGGAATATTCCTAGGGTATTCCACTAAGAGCAAAGCTCTCAAATGTCTCAACAATAGGACTTAGAGAATTGTTGAAAGCATCAATGTTAGGGTTGATGAAAACTCTGAGAAATCAAAGGAAACTAACAGAGAGTATGCAAGAGATGAACCGGTAGTAACCTTTTGGGAATCAGTTGCAAATCAGCCCAGTACCAGTAATTGTGCTCCTACATCGGTGGATGCTGATGTTGATGAAGATGAGGATGAAGAAGAAAAGCAAGAAGAATCTTTTAAGAACATACCTAGGTATGTCAAACTCAATCATGATCCAAAGCATATCATAGGAGATAAAGATGCAGGAATTCTTACAAGAAGAAAGGTCAGAGAAAGCTCATGTATGATCTCTGAATTTGAGCCTAAATCATTCAAAGAGGCACATAAAGATGAAGACTGGATCAAGGCAATGGAGGAGGAACTTGACCAGATAGAAAATATTGGTACATGGTCTTTGGTACCTAGACTGGAGCATAAAAATGTCATTGGAACCAAATGGGTTTTCAGAAACAAGCTAAATGAGGATGGTACAGTGGTAAGGAACAAAGCCAGACTAGTGTGTAAAGGATACACCCAAGAAGAAGGATAAGACTATGGAGAAACCTTTGCTCCTGTAGCAAGATTGGAAGGAGTGTGTATGCTTCTTCCATATGCATCTTTTAAAGGATTCAAGGTATACCAAATGGATGTAAAATCAGCATTCCTAAATGGAATACTTGAAGAGGAGGTGTATATAGAGCAACTAGATGGGTTTTCCCTATCAAAAGATAGTGACATGGTTTGTAGGCTACATAAAGCCTTGTATGGACTAAAGTAGGCACCTAGAGCATGGTATGAATGCTTTCACTCCCATCTTGTGAAGATTGGATTTGAAATAACAAGTGAAGATAGCAATATCTACTTGAAATCAGAAGGAAATCAGATTCTGATCTTTGAAGTATTTGTTGATGACATCATCTTTGGAGGAGATGACAAGATGAGTCATGATTTTGCAGATGAGATGAAGAAGGAGTTTGAAATGTCACTCATAGGGGAAATTAAGTTCTTTATTGGACTGTAGATTCAACAAATGAAAAATGGAATCTTTATTACTCAGTCCAAGTATGTCAAAGAGGTGTTGAAGACCTTTGGCATAGAAGACATCAAACCAGTTGGTACACCGATGGTGATTGGTTGTAAATTATCAAAAAAGGATGACTCAGTGATGGTAAATGAGAAGGATTACCGATCAATGATTGGTAAGTTGCATTATGTAGTGCATAGTAGACCGGATATTGCACATGCAGTGGGTATTACTGCTCGGTTTCAACAAAGCCCAAGAGAATCCCACTTGGTAGCAGTCAAGTAGATTCTTAGATATCTGAAGGGAACTATTGACTATGGGTTATGGTATCCATACAATAATGATTTCAACCTGAAAGTGTTCACAGATGCTGATTGGGCTGGCAATGTAGATGACCGAAAGAGCACAACCGATGGTGCATTCTTTGTTAGTGGTAGACTGGTCTCATGGATGAGTAAAAAGAAGAGTTGTATCTCTCAGTCTATAGCAGAAGCGGAGTATGTTGTAGCTTTTATGAACTGCACCCAGACTATTTGGATGAAGCGTGTATTGAATGGATTAAAAGTTCCTGTATTTGAACCGATAAGTATATTCTATGACAATACAAGTGCAATTAACATTTCCAAGAATCTGGTTTTACATGCTAGAACCAAGCACTTTGAACTCAAGTATCATTTCTTGAGGGAAAAGGTTCAGAACAAAGAAGTGGTATTGGAACATGTTTCCAGTAAGGAGCAGTTAGCAGATATATTCACCAAGCCTCTGCCAAAGGATACATTTACCTATTTGAGAGGTGAATTAGGGGTGTTACCCCTTCAAGAGGTGAACTAAAAGTATGTGCTCCACATCAGTCAGGAATTGCAGTGTCCAATATTTTTTCAGGATTGATGTGTTGAAGGATGCTACTCCTCAGGGGGAGCAACATAGTGGAACAGGAAATCTTGTGCCTCCACTTTGGTATTGTTGTCAAAGAAGGAGAAGATATGAAGCAGAGAAGATATTTGTAGCAATAGGGAGAAGATGAGATGCTGAGTGATATATTTGTATATTGAGATCAATGCCAAAGGGGGATATTGTTGGCATATGTGCAGAATATGTTGACATGATGATATTGTGTTGTCATTGATGTCAATATGCTAGAGTGAACCGATAACATGACGAAGTTTGCAATAGGCAAGAGAACCGGTATGATACTGAGAACTGGTATATGTGAGAACCGGTATAACATTGTGAATCGGTATATGAGCAATATGTGAAGTGGTATGTTTGTCCAAGTGAACCGGTATGTTGAAATGTGAACCAGTACATGGAATGTGGTAGGACTACCGGTTGTTAGTCTTAGCTTTAGGGTTTCCGATTGAAGTGTTCCAAGCCTATGTGATTCAACCGATGACATCGTGTGATGATTTAGCATTGTAATGAAGATCAGATCGTGTTGCCACATCAGCCTTGTGTCCATGAAGGATCTTGCATGAAGGAGATTGATCCTATCTACCTCGGGAATGTGTGAAGTCCCTATAAACGATGGAAAACGCACGATGGATTATCGTCTCCATGAAGTGGTGAAGAACGAACGATGGAGAATGTCTTGAGATATGTTCAAGACCATTGTATTCAAATGCAAAGTGTTGAATGGTCAGGATTGAACCGATCAATTGCTTGACCTAAATTTTTAGGGTTTAGGGTTTCTGTTGCCGACCTATCTGTGTTCTATGAGGTCGATGTTGTGTTTCATGTTGAGTTTGTTGGCAAATGTTGTGTGTGTATCTAAGTGCAAAGATACATGATTCTTGCCATACCAGATAAGAGGATTGTTACCTGCATAGTGTGTGTGTAGAAGGAAGGAACTTAAGCGGATCTACATTGGCATTGTGTGCTATTATCAGATCATTGTAATACCTGTTGATCTTTAACCACTTCAACAGTTGGAAAATCCCTTAACAGGGTAGCTTTAACTAGCTTGTTGTAAATCCTTTAACAGGGTGACTCAAAGCCATTGAGTTCATAAAATCCTCTAACAAGGTAACCTCTAACAGGGTTTAACCCCTAACCGGGTATTCTAGCCATCCCTTAACTGGGTGATCCCTAACAGGATCGGTTCCTAATAGAACTTGTTGTAACAGTCTTTAACCAAACTAAGCTCCTAACAGAGCGGACTTCTAAAGAGTTCAAAAACAACTTGTGGGTATTAATCCCCACAGTGGTTTTTCCCAGTTGGGTTTCCACGTGAAACATCTGTGTGTCATGTATGATGCTTTTTCATGTGATTATTTAGTGTCTTGTGTCAAACGATAAATCATGTTGATCTAGTTGTTTATATATTTCTGATGATAGATTACTTGTTCATGTATTAGGGTGAAATGGAAATGAAGTATTAGATTGTATGAAAAGATAAGTGTCAACCGGTTTATGCTTGTCTCAATTATTCTTGGTTTTACCAGTTGTAATCTGTTTAAGACCAGTGTTACTATTTGTTTGCCAAAGCGCAGTGTCTGCAGACAAACTGGTTCGGGAAAAGTTTTTGTGCCTATATTGATTCACCCCCCCTCTCAATATCAGTTTGGTACTCACCATTCATCATTGAGTTATCAGTTTGGGCCTACCATTGGTTACCATCTATCAAAGGAGGTCCGAAGAAAGGTACAAATTGCTCTCTTCGATGTTGGCTCTTCTTGTAAGGGTAAGAGAAAACTTGTTGCTAATTATGGGAGAGATTTGTTGGATGATTCTGATTGAACTTATATATATGTGTTTGCATTGGAACCTTATTCCCATTCTTAGCCTCTCTTGAGATCTTGAATTAAATTTTGGTTTGTATAGCCTAAATTCTCTTATTTCCTTAAGTTGTTTGCATCCTTGTTCTTTTGCTAATTGATTTGTCTCACACCCTATGAGATTCATTGTGTTAGCCTCTTGGCTATTTCACTTCTAGTGGTGTTCAATTTAACCTTAATGACTATCTTATAATGCATTCAAGACCTTCCTTCTTTATCTAATCAAAACTTTCACTAATAAGAGTTGGGAAATCTAATTTTTATAATTTACATCTTAATGTCAAAGAATTTTACTTCTAAAATATTTCATATATATTATAAATTCTTTGAATAATCAATTTATACAATAAAACAATTGTATTTGAACATTCATTGTAATGTCCCCATTTTCACAGTTCTCTCGTAGTGCAATTGGTGTTGGTTTTTGGGGGGTTTTATGATGCACCAATGAGTTCAGATGGAATAATGGAGATGAATGACACCTTTGAAGTGATTTCAAATAACTTGTCTGAGACTTTTTATTTTTAGTAGTGATCATTTTTAGCACTTACTATTTATAGTAAGCTTGAGTGCATCCCAAATTGAGCTAGTTAAGTGTTTGGACACACTTACTATTTTTAGCACTTGCTCTTTTTAGTAAGTGTCTATTTTTAGTAGTGAGTCAGCCTCTTTTTTCCCAACAGTGAAATATGACATTTGTGGATGTTGGGTGAAGTTTAATTGTGTTAAAAAAGAAATATATTTTAATTTTTAGTTACTTAAGTCTATTATATTGTCACTTTATGACTTAAGTGACTTGTACCCCTTGGACTAGTTGAAAAACGTTGTTTTAAAAAGGGGGCCCTTTTATGTCTTTATGTGAGGCTTATTTATGAAGAAATATTTTATCCCAAATGGATTGGTAAAGAGAGCGAAGCCTCTTGAGAATGTTATAAAAGCAACTTAGTGGAGTTCATTTCTCATGCTTGGTTGAATTGATAATTTGTGAATTAATTGGAAAGTTCAGTGAGGAGGATGTCCCTCATGAATGAAATTTTTCTCATTGTTGCAAGATACAGTCAGAGGAATTAATGGTGTTTCTACTTCATGAGACACATTGAGCTTGAATTGAAAGGTATTTTTAGGTTACATGTTGTATTTCTAGATTGAGTTTATTTTTGTATTATTTCAATTTGGGGAAGGATGAATTCATAAGGAAAGAGTTGAGTTATTTACTGAGAAATCTTCCATAGCTAGGCCATACTTTCTGGTGCAGAAGGTTGTCCTAAATGCAAGGTCGACTTGACCATAGTGATGAGTGTTGTTGGTATCAAATTAATTGAGTGATGGAAGATATTCATAGAGACATTATTTCAGTTTATAGGAGTTCTTAGGGCAATGATAGTATTATATTTGTTGGTCGTACCAATTTGTTGGGCTGTACTTGTTGATAAGGTTGTACCACACTATTGTGTACTGGGTTTGTTGGTTAAGTTGTTTGTAACCTACTGGGTTGTACCACTTGACAGGATGATTCACTATTGGCTATGACATTGGATTCTATGAAAGAATCTTTGGTCTTGGAGAGCATTCTAGGGTATCACAACAATCTAAAGTGTGTTTCAAATCTATCTCTAGTCCTGGTCATCTCAGAGTTTACAATTCGAGAAGGTGTCTAACGTTCATGACAACAGATTTAGTGAACAAAAAATTGTAACTCAAGGACTAGGCCTAAGAGGTATGTAGTGATTTCCATTGGGCATGATTTGTACTATCATATTATGATAAATAATACAAGGTTGGACTATTGCATCAAATTTGTGATCAGATATTATATTTAGTTAGTGTATTAATAATTGTTTAGAAGTTATTCATTACTATATGTTATTGTTCTAGAATATCTTATCTTATCAAACTCCATACAACACACAATTCCAAATGAAATAAATATACCAAGGGACTACCTATTATAGTGTTATCAAGGCTAAAGTTCATGCTAGCCTATTGGGGGGAAAATTTTAGATCTACGCATGGGGTCAAAGGAGAGACATTGGTTGGTGGAAGTAGTATAAAAGGCAAGTAGAAAGCTCAAAACTCATCAACCAAAAGATGTGGTTTTGAACACTCTAAATGAATTAGAAGCATGCTTGAGCATAGTGGAGCAGTCACCTTCAATTTTTTTACAACTAGCTCTTGTCCTTGTGACTTCCTTAAGGAAACACAGTTTGATGAGGCATTTGGATAATGGGATTAGACTAATGGTTACTTCTTGTTTGAGTGAGATTATGAGGATTTTGGCACCTAAAGTTCCGTATGATGATGATCTAATAAAGGAGGTATTTTATCCAATTGTGTATAGTCTTCAAGATCTTTATGACAACACCAATATCCATTATTCACAAAGGGTTGCTATACTAATTTTTTTTTTGCAAAAATTAGATCGAGTAACTTTTTGATAGATTTGGGATTGCATGACCTAATATACAATGTGTTTCATCATTTCTTGGTCACAATCAATAGAAAACATGATAAGGAGATTATTATAGCTATGAAGACTATTATGGTCACGTGTATAAATGGAAGTGATATTTTATCTCAACCTATCTTATCTATGATATCGGTTGTTTGTAAACAAGAATGGGTTCCTTCTACTACTATGTGTGGGTTAGTCAATAGCATGTTCAAACAATGTGAAGGAAAATTGAAGCTTCTCTTGAATAAAGAAGAGTATGTGGGAAAGGAGAGAATCAATTCAAAAGTTGAAGAGAAGAGCTTGCCCCATGACAAAGATGTGACTAATTTCCAGGATGTTTCCATAGATGTACATGCATCTATACATACTAAAATTGAATGCAATGAAATTATCAAAATAACAAATTTTAATACAAATGTAGAGCTATCTAATAAAGTTGATATGACTATAGGAATACTAGGATACAATAATGTTGATTCTTCCTTTCACTTCAATGACATAATGTCATGTAAATAAAAAGAATCACATGTTGCTATAGGTATGGGTTGCACAATCCTCTATGTTTGAGACTTAGATTGTTATTGATAATCATGATGAAGAGATGAGTTCCCTTGATGATATTGTGTGTGATCATAACACTATCACATTTTTCTCACTTGAAGATTGCATGGTTTCAACTAGTAAATCAACTGATGTAGATGATGATATTGTTACTATAAATGGAGGCAAATAGATAATTTAATGTGTGATAGCCTAGGACTCCTAGATCAATTTGAAAAAAGGCCTCTAGAATTACAACCAATTTGTCTTGAAGACACATGGGAATAGTTGAAGATAAAGATTGTGAGAAAATGTATGTTGATACTCTCCAATCAGCTAATGGTGATGATTCTATATCTTATTCCAACAATGATTCTTATGATGACATAGGTACTTATGAGTTAGGGAGTGATATACTCATAGAGGCAACAAATCATGATGAGTATGCTAATCTTGAGCATGGACATAGGGGTCTTGTTGAATTGTATTCACAATTCATTGTTGAGAATGATAAGCGAGAGGCACAAATGATTTTGGATAGCTTTGAAGATCATGATGATAGGTTTGAGTCTAATTATAATTTTCACATGCAACATAGCAACAATTCATCACCTTTGTTTGATCATGATTGGAAGAGACAATTCTTTGTATCCACTAAAAATAAAGTGAAAATTTTATTGAGTTTGGATGGCACACATAGGCAAGTCGAAAACATGATGTATAGTGCATCAAGAGGAAAAAATGAGCTTAATATTTCACTTACTGATTTGCAAACAACAAAGAACTCTATGAAAGAAATTAAAACAACTTACTTATGCATGATGCATGATAGGAATGTTGCCACCAAGTTTGCAAATGAGACTTTGTCTTTGATTAAGCAGTTAAGGGGAGAGGTTAGTGAGCTCACCATTGAGCTTGATTCTAGTAGGCTTCCTTTGAAAAGTATCCAAGAGGCATTTATTGAAGCAAATGATCAACTAAATCAAGGCAAACATTTTAGACTGCCAAGGAGATCAGCTAGGTAATGAAGAAGAATGATAGCATTTGAGAGGAGTTTGAACTTGCACATTGTCCCATAAAATCTGAAATTAGAAGCTTGATGTAGAAAAATATTTGGCTGAAGCATGAGGATTGTGATAGTAATTAGTTGATTGATAATCCCTTCTTTGATGTATATGTTGATATGATTTTTGTCAATCTACTCTTTGAATTGGATGATGAATTTTTTCCTAATGTTAGTGATGAGAGTGTGGGGTTGATTACAAGGTTTGCAATCTAGGTGCAATTTTTAGCAGTGAGTTGTTTACTTAGGATTGAAGTTGCGGGAAAAATTTCAGAGTTGGTTATGTTGTTCACTTTCCAATCAAAACCCACAAGACTACGATTCTTGGCATGCAGATGAGTTTTTTATGCATTTCCATTATAGCAGATGATTAGTACATGGTTAAGGATTGATGGTAAAGGATATTTTCTCATTGGAGATGGATTTTCAACTACTTCCATGACTCCTATGTATTAAATGAGTTTTTTTATTGTTCGTTGTTGTCTGATTTTTCTCACATTATTTATGGCAACCTTAGTCTTGGGGTAGTTTGGTTTTGAGCACTTGCAGTCTTCAACACAACCAGTTATGGGAAATTATCTAGGCATAGTTCAATTATTCACCACTATATTTTAGGAGAGTTTGGGACATTATAGTCATTTCATGGTGTTAGTTGGAAATATTTCAAATCATGATTAGTTGATTGTAGTGAGATGGGTTAGCTAGTGTATTCAAGGGCCTTCCCTTAACACTTGGAGATTAAGTGTCAATGGTATGTTTTCGGTTGGCGATAGTAGAGGCATTCCTTGGTTGATAGATTGCAGAGTGGTAATAGTGATTGATATTCATTTTCATGATGTCACGTGGAGTGATTCTTGGGTTTGTGTTATATGGTTGAGCATGGTGTTCTTTATATTAACCAGGATTGTGATTGGTAGTGGGTTTGCAGATATGGTCTTTTCTAAGTTACCTTCTCATAAGGATTTTATTTTGGTTTAGATGATGTTTTCTTTATGGGGCTCCAGGAGAGGAGAGTGCAGTTCGAGTATGTTGGTTTATTAGTTATGATTAGAGTAGTGCAATATCAACATGGTGGTTATGTTTCAAGTTTGAGATCACTTTTGTTAACAACTTAGTAGTTGATAGGAATGTGACAACCTTTATTGACATCTCAAAATTCACTCGTATGGTTTTCCAGTTTTGTCTTTTCAAGAAATAGATTCCTAAGGAGATGACTCAGTTAATGCAGTTCTTGATTTCTCTTCTCGCTGGAGATTTGCAGGGTAATGTCTATAGTAGATGGCGCTACAGTTTTTTGAGGTTGATTTGGTACCCTAGGATCATTCTTGGTTTTAGTATAGGATCAGTTAGTTGGTTATGGATTGCATTGACATTCCTTGAGGACAAGCAATCTTTGGCAATGATGGATTGTAATGACCCCTTTTTCACGGTTCTCTCATAGTGAAGGTGGTGTTGGTTTTTGGGATGGATTAATGGAGATGAATGACACCTTGTGGAGTGATTTAAGACAACTTGTTCAAGAGTTTCTATTTTTAGCAGTGGCCATTTTTAACACTTACTATTAATAGTAAGTTTTAGTGCATCCTACATTGGGCCAGTTCGGTGTTTAGACACGCTTACTATTTTTAGCAGTTGTTATTTTTAGTGTCTATTTTTTGCAATGAGTCGACCTCTTTTTTCCCAACAATGAAATATGTCATTATTAGACGTTGGGTGAAGTTTAATTGTGTTAAAAGAAATATATTTTTATTTTTAGTTACTTAAGTCTATTATATTGTCACTTTATGACTTAAACAACTTGTACCCCTTGACCTAGTTGCACAACGTTGTTTTAAAAAGGGGGCCTTTTTATGTCTTTGTGTGATGTTTATTTATGAATAATTTTTTTATCCCACATGGATTGTTAAAGAGAGTGGAGCTGTTTGAGAATGTTATAAAAGCAACTTAGTGGAGTTAATTTCTCAAGCTTGGTTGAATTGATAATTTGTGAATTAATTGTAGAGTTCATCTTCAAGGGTTTGTGAGGACGAAATCCCTCACAAATGAAATTCTTCTTGTTGTTGCAAGATACAGTTAGAGGAATTAATGATGTTTCTACTTTAGGAGAAACATTAAGCTTGAATTGAAAGGTACTTTTAGGTTACAAGTTGTATTTTCAGATTGAGTTTATTATTGCATTATTTTAGTTTGGGGAAGGACGACTTCATAAGGAAAGAGTTGAGCTATTTACTAAGAAATCTCCCATAGCTAGGCCATACTTTCTGGTGTAGGAGGCTATCCCAAATGCAAGGTTGACTTGACCATAGGGATGAGTATTGTTGATATCAAATTTACTGAGTGATGGAAGGTATTCATAGAGACATTATTTAAATTCACAAGAGTTCTTAAAGCAGTGATAGTATTATATTTATAAGACGTACCAATCTGTTAGGTTGTACTTGCTGATAAGGTCGTACCACACTGTTGTGTGCTGGATTTTTTTATTAAGTTGTTTGTAACCTATTGGGTTGTACCATTTGACAAGTTGATTCACTCTTGGCTATGACATTGGCTTCTATGAAAGAATTGTTGGGCTTGGAGGGCATTCTAGGGTATCGTAGCAATCTGAAGTGTGTTGAAGCTATCTCTACTTTTGGTCGTCTCAGTGTGTATAGGGTAAGGGTACCAGTAGTGGATGTACCTAACTTCACGAACATATAACTCTCAAACTGTACGTCGGATTTCATTTTTTTTTGGTTGTCTTCGTACACAACTTAATTGCTTATAACTAAGAATCTGTCTTCTGGGTAGTGATGATGCACGCTGTGGAAATCATTATGTGCCTAAAGGTCAAAAAGTGGCCATTTTAAAGTGTCTACCCATACATGAACTCCTTTGCACCAAAAGTAGATAACTCAAAATTTGCAGTAGTAGTGGACAAAGGCCCCAGTAGTAGGTCACCTTTTTTGGCATTGTTTTACTATAATTAGCCCATTTGTGCACCACTACTAGGATATTTGTGCACCACTACTGGGACATTTGTAAAAAATTATCCACTATTGGTACATGTGATATTCATTAATGAACTTTCTATTATCAATTTGTTGGGCTCCTTTGCAATATAGTACTGGGGGGTTGGGTTGACAAAAAGGTGTCCACTATTGGAACTATGTCCACTAATGGTACCCTTCCCCTAGTTTGGGAAGGTTTGTAAGGTTCATGACAATGGATTTAGTGAACAACAAATTGTAACTTGAAGACTGTGCCTAAGGGGCATGTAGTGATTTCCATTGGGCATGATTTGTATTGTCATATTATGATAAATAACACAAGGTTGGACTTTTGCTTGGATTTGTGATCAGATATTATGTTTAGCTAGTGTATTAATCATTGTTTAGAAGTTATCATTACTATATGTTATTGTTTTGGAATATCTTATCATATCAAACTCCATACAACACACAAAATCAAAAAAAAAAAAAGACCAAGGGACTACCCATTACATTCATCTTCTATTTTTACCATGATTCTAAACTCAATATAAAGACAAAGATACATTTTATATAAAATAGGGGAAGGGCACAAGATGCTATTCCAGCTAACTTCTCACACCATGAGCTCCTAAACAATAAATCAAATTTTAACGATTTTTTTTGTTTTCTTCATATGTGACTTAAGAGCTTATAACTATTTTTTTAACTTCTAGGTAGTTACAACAAATGTGAGAGGATTTGTTATGCATGTGAGGGTAAAAAAATAGTCATTTCAAGGCGATATCCAATTACATTTGTCTATTGTTTCGTCAACTATTTAATTTGACCCATGGGGGTTTCACTGGCTAAGCAATATTATATCATGTGCATTTATATTGGGGGTTTAATATCTGCAAAAATGAGCTCAATATATTGCCTATTTAGTGAAAATAGGAGGGTTTTGAATCCGGCCTATGAAAAAATACAATATTTGGTGAAAATAGGGGTGTTTAAAATTTTGATCGTGTATTGGGAGGGGGTGACAATAAAGGAGTTTAGGGCAATATTTTTTGAAAATAGGGGGATTCTTTAGTATGCCATGAATGCATGTGATATAACCCAGGTTCACTAAGTGAAGCCCCCGTGATTTGACCACCCAAAAATTTGCACAACTGATCCAATACTTACACACAAATGACCTAGTAATCATGTGTTATTCATATTAGAAAATTTGCATAATTGCTCTAATTATTAATTTTATTCTCAACTACCGAGTATAGAAGTTGATGGATATTGACCAGGTGCATGATTTTATTATTGGACTTTTAATTAATATGTTCACTAAATGATTATTAGAACATGAAGGATAACCAGACCCTTCCCCTAATAATAAAAATCTGCAAATAAAAAAGAAGAAACACAAATTATTGATTAATTTTACAAATTTAAATAATCTTATAAAATAATCTAGGGGAAGAGCACTAGTTATCGTCCATGTTCCAATAATCGTTCACTCCATGCACACCCAAACCCCTAATTACTAACTTTAAAGAAACCAAAAAAAATTAAAAGCCCATTAATAAATTTCACATGTAACAATAGCTGCCCATTTTTTAGCATTTTTGGACAATAATTGGCCCATTTGTGCTCCTTTATTGGTACCCATAACGCATGACTACTAGGGCATTTGTGCATAAGTATTAGTAATTTTAAGTGAATGGTTATTGGGGCATCTTAAGCAGGCGGGAACACTTTGAAATGTGTACTTTTTGACCCTTTCTTGCATAACAAACCCCACCATGTGCATCATTACTACCCAAAAGCCAAAACATTATCTATATGTGGTTAAGTCACATGCGAAGACAATTTTTTGTCAAAATCCAATGTAATGATGTAATGTTTAAAATATGTGGGTGCATGAAGTTAGCTATAATGACTATTGCTATGCTTCATGTCATGAACAACGAGAGTAACTATCAAATAACTGTTAACAACTATTGTTACGCTTCCTGTTATGAGTAACATGAGTAACAACAAGAATAAATATCAAATAACAAGAGTAGGGGAAGTGCGCAAGTTAACGTTCATGTTACAATAACCATTCACTCCTTGCACACCCAACCCCCTAATTACTAACTTTAAAAATAAACAATAAACAAATAACTGAAAGTCTATTAATGAATTTCATATTTACCAATAGCCACTTTTTTTTAGCATTTTTGGACCATAATTGGGGCATTTGTTCATAAGTATTAACAATTTTAAGTTTACAGTTAATGGGGCATCTTTAAATAGGTATCAGGTGACACTTTGAAATGTGTACTTTTTGAATTTTGCACACATAATGTATCCCACAACATGCATCCTTACTACCCATAAGCCAAAACAATAGCTAGAAATACTTAAGTCACAAGTAGAGACAACAACACCAACAAAATCGTTAAAATCTGATGTACCGTTTAGAATCCATAGATGCACGAAGTTAGCTATAATGACTATTAATACACTTCCCCTAACCACTAAAAAAATGCATAAATAAAAATAAAAAATATCCACATCCTCCCACATAATCAAATTCTATTTACTCAATAGTTGGCAGTAGCACTACTATTTAGTGCATTTGCTTTTGCAGAAGGTACTTGTATGTAGCTAAAACATGATCAAGGTGATTGAAACTCATACAAATTATGAGGTTTTCTTATTAAAAGCTATATATACGGCCACTGTATTTAAGTAAGCTTCTACTATTTGCATTCTCCATTAAAACAAACTTTTGGTTAGCAAAAACCTAAATCCTTATTGTTTTTTGCTAGTTACTATAACATATTTTATTTGGTGAACTGATACAATGGATGAAGATGAGTTTTTTTACTATAGATTAAACAAACACTTCATTTTTATTAGTCTAAAGATTAGAACTCATTAATCTTTGTGGATTTGATTATTATTTTTAAAATGTTTTTTTTTTTTTTTTATTGTTGTGTACATATGTTAATTTTGGTTATATTTTTGGATACCGATTAATTAAATATTAAATAATCTAAGAGTTAAGTTTGGTAAATAAATATTTTGCTGTCAAATTAATGTAAATTTTGGAAACAAAAAAATAAAATTAAAAATTATATGAAAAAGTGATTTTTAACTATTTTTAAATAAAAGTGGGGTGACTAATGATTGGTAGAGTTATTTTTTAGGAACAGAATTCTGAGTTCAAATCACATTTTATTATTTTAAAATTTTCATTTTATTTGACCATTAAATTCAAATCTATGTTTGTCCTTAGTCAAATTTTCATAGATTAGTTGATGGTTGAATTGAAATCTTATTTTATCAATTTTCAAATTTAGAAAATGAGTGATTGACCATTTAATAAAATAGGGAGACTACTTTGACATGTTTATAAGTGATAGATGATTGATAGAGCTATTATTGAGAATCAAATTTTGAACAACTTAATATTTAAGAAAAGCATTCAACTTCAGATAAATTTATATCTGAATTCTTTGCATTTTAGCATCATTTGGAATTCTAAATTAAAATTCTGAATTCATATCATTGAATCATTGTCAAAATTTGCATTGACTACTTGATAGATAAATTTAAATCTGATTTTCTTATTTTTATTGATTGATCATAAAATAAAATAAAGTCATTAGACTACACTTATATATATATATATACACTCCTAATCCATGATTAATAAAACTATTTTGTTACCTACCAATAATTCTAAAATCAAATCTCATTTTACCACTCCTAAAATAAAGTAAATTTCTTTTTACAGGGATCCCTGGGGCCCTTATATTATCTATTTTATGGGCTTGGCCTTTATAACTGTTATTTTGTTTAGTTGTTCCGTTGCTTTCTTTACATTTGAGCATCATTTAGTAATTAGTTACACCATGTCTAAATGGAGAATTGATCTAGCTTTCTGTTTATCGAAGTTGAGTGTAAATTCTGCACCAAAGAATCTCATAACTAAAATGCTAATATGTTTTCAACACTTTTAAACCTAGAAACCAAACTTAATATGTATGACTTAAACTATCAAAATAAGATAATCAACCCAAAAAACATACAAAACCTAAAATATAGTACCTGCTAAACCTCCTCATATTAGCTGAAAGCGGTTGAAAGTAAACAGACAGAATTCCTTCTTTACTTTGAAACATCTAAAATAAATTTAGCAAATAAAGACCAATCTATGGAGATTCTTGAAACACTCGAACTCTTCTCACTTGACGACCACATTCCTTAATTCAAGTTCATACACCGCTGGAAACCCACTTTGTGCAAAGTGGAGAACAGACTTGGTGAACCTCCGAACACGGACCTTATTCCCAGGTCCACAAGATTTCAACGACCCACAGCCGTTCTTTGCCATGCAGAAAAGGAATGCGACAAGTTTCAGATATTCATCCCTCTTACACACCAGCTCAACGCGATACCATATGGGGCCGGTGTATATAAGCTCCGTTTCGCATTTTCCTGTGCTTTCATCAAATTTTGAATGCAATTTTATGGGACCACAGTCAAAATCCACAATCCCTTGCCCTTCTTCCAGGCAAATATCAGGTTGAAACAAAGTTGCAGCTTGGTGGTGGGATTTTGCACCTCCACCGATGACCGCACATATATCTCCTCTAACAACTCTCCATTTCAAGTCATTGGAGGGCCTCAAGTTCTCCACCCCTCGCCACAAAGTGTACACGCACGTCCTTATATGGAGAGGAAGGCGGTCACATATGAGATGCATCGAGACACAAAAAATAAGATTTATGTGGGTATAGAGCCATACCCTCAAATACGTGTTGAACTCCAGCACTGCAGCTGTAAAGCTCAGCAAAGTAGGAACAAGCCAGTGGACATGATGCTTCGATTGGAGTGACACCCCCACCAAATTGAAAAATTTTAATAGCTTTTCCTCCGAAACCGACAAATTAACAGGGAGAACCCAAATCTTGGTTCCTAATAGCGTGATGATGTGTTTTTCAAGAATCAAACAATCCAACACTTCGCACATGCTCATCACCCCGCCTGTAATCACACCGTCCCATATGAATTCTTTGTGACCTTTTACAAACACAGTCCCAGAAGCTACTTTTCCCATCTCAAGCACAGAATCCCAAATTAGATCCGTTATATAATAGGACATGTTGTCGTTGACGAACAACTTCTTGTCATCCCTTAGCTGTAAACGGAAACTCTCTCCCAAGTAAAGTATTGTGATCTCAGATCTTTTATCGGATATTGTGATCTCAGATTCTTCATTACTCACAAGAGTTGTCACGGTAGACTGATCTGATGGCTTGGTGACATAGCAAGGTCCTTCCTTGAAAATGAGGAGATTAGTGGGGAATCCCTTGAGCCGGGCATAAGCTGGGGAGAGACGGGAGCCTATCCCTAAGGGTAGCATGCTCATCCACAAGTGCATTATGCATTGTATGAAAGCCCCCAATGGCGTCAGTTTCATTATCTGCCATAACCCCAGGCAGAACTGGAAGGCAAGTAACACGCTGCTCAATATTACTTTGGCTTCAGACATACTTGCCCTCATCCACAAGGAACTTTGATACCCATTGATCATCCTTTCATCTTCCTCCTTCCCCTTCTTAGACGGACCCCTGCTTTTTTCCCGAATCTGTCTTCTGTTTTACATGACCTGTCCTTTCATTTCTCATCAAGACCTGCTGAAAAATAGTTTCCCATAGTTTCCCACACGCAGCCCCTGCATGTATGTCAGGGATGTATGCCATACATGTTACACATTAGTCATATCTGCTGTTGTTAATATGTCATTATTCATTCTCATGATACATGGGTTCTTGTGAATCACTATTCATGAAACTTGGGTCATTGACAGTTGAATCCGATACAGCAATATCATTGTCTAAAGGTATTAAACATTGGCACTAAGGGGATGTTATGCATATGTAGTTGTTAATATGTCACCATTCATTATACATGGGTTCTTGTGAACAGTACTCATGAAACTTGGGTCATTATTGACTTTGACTCAAAAACTACACAGTTGAATCTGATAGCAATATCATAATTTGAAGGAAAAAAATCTCCTACTTATCAATGTTAAAGGCATTCTACAATGGCACTAAGGGGTGGAGTGTAATGTAATGACATGAATGTAAAAATATAATTCAATTAAAAAAAATATTTAATTTAATTTTTATTAAGTTGATAAAAAGTTTAAAATTAAATATAAAAAGGTAGATATAAACAATCCAATTTAAAAAATTAGATATAAACATATGTGGGAAGGGAAAAATATAAATAAAATAATTATAAATATGGTATCAAATTATAAATGATAAAAAAAATATTGCAATTTTTTTTAAAACAATTAATAGAATTAAATATTATATAATTTAATACCATATAGGTTTTTATTGTAATGACTATAGATTTAAATTAAATTATAAATTAAATTTCATAAATCATCATAATATATAGTTATTTATCTTATTTAATTTTAATTGTTGTAAGATAATTATATTTTTAATTTTTATTATGTTATTAAAATAAAATAAAATAAAACTCAAACTCAAAATCTAAATTAAAAGTTATAAACAAGGGAAAAAGAGAGATAAACTAACTTCTTATTATTAGAGTGATGTTATCATCATTCTTGATATCCCCTAGACACATTCTAATCTTACAAATAGAGAATGATAATTACCATAAAATAAAAACACATACATTATGTCAACATAGTTGACTAGAAATGTATTAAATCTATTTCAAGAACATCCATTGATATGAAGAGGTACACGGTTGCATTGGACATCAAACCTTCATGCTTTGAGAATGGATTACTTTAGAAGTCCACCTTTCCATTATATTCAATCATCTATATATGACATTGAATGGCTTTTGTCATATGATTGGGTGATCTTTGATTGTTTCATAGGCCTAGACCATAATTATGATCACTTACTTTCAAATATTTAGCTATAGAGAAGGATAAAAGTACAAGCCAAATTTTTCTTCTCTTTGTTTAAGTTTGTTTATTACTCAAATTATTAAAACCAAGTCATCATGGAGTGATTCAAAGGCTTAAAGACAAATGATATCCTAGTAGTGGAAGATAGATCATATTAGCATTCATATATATTGTTTTTTATTGTAATTTTAGGAATCCATTTTTGTTATACCTTTATTCAAGGAAATAACTCTTTCTTCTACATGATGGATGTCTCTCCAGAAATTATTGTAATATATGTATTTAGGGTTTACCATTTTCATTAAATTTTGTACCCTCTCCTTGAAAATGTTATTTATCAATGATAATGCATCTTCAATTTATTGAACATCAAGAATTGATATAGATTATGTTAGAATTTTTTATTGATTTTAAATCTTTTTCTTGTCAAGGGCACCTCTCTAATTTCAATTTGTTTATCAAATTTGCATGTTCTTCCTAAAATATGTAATAGTGTGCCCATAATTTTATAAGATCACTAAATATAATTGTATTTACAACAAATTTTATAGCTTCTACAGAAAAAGTGCTTCTCACTCTTATTATAGTCAATTTCCATCCTAAATGATGACTTTTTAATAACAATTAAAAATATACACTATAACTATTAATGTAAATTGTTGGAAGTTTGTGATTGTTATGTTTGTCATTGATGTCAAACTTGGTGTTCTGGCTTTGGTCTGAAATGTCTGTTGTGTAAAGTTATCTAGTTGTGGTTTGGTTTAGTTATTCTATTGGTTGTTCTAGAAGTGTTGGGGTCCGGAATGTGTTATTGATGTTGATTATTATTGCTATCTTCATTGGATGTGTTTTTGGTTCATGAATATGTTAGTTCTGTGATCCAGAAACATTCTTGTGTTCTCTAGGTGTTGTGGTATTGTTTATTGCTAGTTGTAATATTCTATACTTGACCTATCCTTAGGCTCAGACGTGATTTGTGAGAGATTGAGTGATATGTTATGGGTCTCACTGTAGCGTGTGGAGATCCAAATTTGAGTTATTTGTTTTGGGGAGTAAGTTTTGATTGATAATTGCTAATATGGATGCATAGCATGTGGATATGTTGTCGGTTTGGTTCTTGTGATTGTGGATCAGAGAATTGATCATTGAGAGATGTGTTTTGGTTATGTATTTCTACTAGATTGGATTAGTGTGTGTATTTTTGGTTCAGGAGATATATTTTTGTTTAAGCTGACTTGTTTCAAGCTTTGATGATCTATCTTCTATATAAGACATTTGTTTGTTTGAGTTGAGGTGATTGAAATGAGAGAGAGTGTAGATGATGTGGTAAAAGGAAAAGATTAGAGGAAATGTGAGGAATAAAGAAGAGTTATGTTCGAATGATATGCAAGTTGTATTGAGACTGTAGCAGAGTTATGAGTTAGCGTGTGTATAGTTGAAGTCAGAGTTATGTTGGTTTCTTGATGGAGAGTTCAAGGACAACGTCATGATCAGGAGATCCTTCTTTTCATATTGTTTTCTATATCTTGCCCTGAGTGCAGTTAGCTTCAGGTTTTGCAAGCCCTCTTTTGTATCTTTCCCCATGAGTAGTTAGCCTTGGAAACCAAGTTCGAAGCAGTTAGCTCTTATCTTTGTAATATGATATTCATAGTGTATATATTTTTGTGGGAAAGCGCTCACCGAGGTTTTTCCCTATTTGGGTTTTCCACGTAGAAAATATTGTTGTTGATGTGTTGATTATGTGTTGTTCTTTAATTTTTTATGTGCTACTGCAACTGTTTGTTTGGAGTTATTCACCCCCCCTCTCAGTCTTGCCTTGGGGTCAACAATTGGTATCAGAGAAAGGTTCATCTTGAGTAAGTTTAACCACTTGAGGTAGATCCGATACATGGAACAAGACTTTCATTATAAAGTTTTGATCTTTGATGGCACAATATTTTTCATTTGGAAGGAAAGAATGGAGATGCATTTGGAGACAATGCAAAATAGAATTTGGGATATCTTTCAGACGAGATATACACCTCTGTCGAGTGGTGCTCAGACTCTAGATGAGATAAAGCTAAAGGAAGCTAATACAAATTCTATAGCTATAATTCTTAGTTGTATAAGTGATTTTGTGTTTAAAAGAGTAATAGGTTTAAAGGAAGCTAAAGCTACGTGGAATAAGTTATGTTTGCAATATGAAGGAGATGTAAAGACAAAGAAGGCCAAGTTGATGAATCTCAAGTAGACGTATGAGTACTTGAGAAAGCTTGAAGATGAAAGCATTGAGAACTATATTCATAGAGTGACTGATCTTGTTGATGGAATTAGAGTTGTTGGAGGACAACTGCTGGAATGTGATGTCAGGCATAAGATTTTGTTAACTTTGCCTAAATCCTACAAGTCACTAAGATATGCTATACAAGAGAGTAATGATTTAACTACCTACATTATTGATCAGCTTATTGGTACCTTAGCAGCTTATGAGATTTCAAAAATGGAGGAAGAGAAGAGAGAGAAGAAAGAAGAAACAATTAGTGTTTCAAGACTTGATGATCCAGAATGAAATGGAGACCTAGACGAAGAATAAGTAAATTTTGTGACAAATTGCAATGAGGCACTAGGAAATATAAAGGTAAGTTACCTCCGAAATATTTTTCTTGTGGTAGAATTGGACATTATGCTTCTAATTGCACTTACAAAGAATATTATAAGAGATTAGATGATTATGAGAAGAAGAACAAGTTCAAAAGACACAATTTCAATAGAAAGGAGAAGAAAGGTTTATGCTCTATTGAAAAACATATATTTGATGATGAAGTTGATGATGACTTGAATGAAGAATCTTTTTTTGTGGCAATTGAAGATAAGGAGAATGTGTTGGAGAAATCGAAAGAAGAGAAAAATATTAAGACTACATTGCATGCTAAGATTGAATTGAATACATGGATTATAAACTCAGGGTGTTCAAATCATATACCCAATGATAAAAATAGATAATTTATTAATCTCAAGAAGTATGATGGAGGATTTGTGAAATTCAGTGGAGAAGATGGCGCAACCATTTGAGGTATTGGAAGTGTTTCTATTGATGGTAATGATGTAATACAAAAAAAAACTCCTTCTCTGAGGCTTACAACATTCAAAACACAAAATACCCTTATAGGGACTTTCTGGTACCAATTTAACAATCAAATTGTCACAAATCACAAACTTATATGCTCATATTGGACTGATGCCTATCCTTGATGCTAATTCTATCCACTAGCCCCTCTTGGGTCATCACACCAAGTTTCAAGGTGTTATGATAATCAAGTCAGGGGAAAATCATCAACTTTCTATTAGAGCCCTATTTATCAGGCAAACTCATGAAAAATATGCAAGGTCTTAACTGTTCATAATTTTGACCATTGGAAAATGGAAGATAACACACAACTCTATATCCACATGTGCTCACTTAAACAGTTTGAATCCAAACAACAATATGTAAATACATAATTAGAGAAAATTACATAATCAAAGTGAATTTCAAAAAGTAAGCTTTCGATTGAGTGCCAATGATTTCAAATTTGAAAAATCAGTTACAAAATTACATAGCAGAATTCTCCCAATTCTCCCCCTCTAGTTCTCTACCCGTTGCTCATACAAATTCTACCAAATTTGAACTTTCCCTCTGTGACCGTTGGATTGCATGACTCTTCAAATTCCACATTTGATAAATCACTATGGGATATAGGTGTTGGAATAGCAATGGCGAGCTGATAAATCACTATCGGACACTGGTATCAGAATAGCAATTTTGAACATGTCTTCTTGATCACCCATCGAAATAACTCTTCAAGTCAGAGCAACAATTTCATGTAATTCTGATAGAACAACCTACCCTGATGTCACTCATTTTGGTATAGCTTATGTCGAACAAGACATTTGAAGGTTTATCGGTATAGCCATCAACCATCGGCTAAACACAATTCGCCAATCTCGATAAAGAAAACTATCTTGATGATAACTTTATTGGGTTAACTATTCCGATGACAACTTTTGACCATGATGATGCTTTATTGGGTTAAAGTATCCTAATGCCAATATTGGTACCTTATTGGAATAGCCATCCAAAATCGATCGAACGATATTTTGCAAATCCGATAGTGTAACCTATCTCGATAACAACAATGATACCTTATCGATTTAACCTATCCTGATAACAGTAATGACAACATTTTACCACAATGACATTTTATCGGTATAACTTATCCCAATGACAGAAATGACAACATTTTGAGCAACTTTACAAATTTGAAAATCATGACTCCGTTTTGACAAACAGACCCAAAAACATGAAATAACATTACAAATGGTCTCAACAGACCTTATTGAATCAAAATAGACCTAACCCTAACTCCTAAGACTCAAACACCAAATTGACAAATTGACTAGACATTGGGTGCTCCCGCACTAGGTAAGCATAAAACTGATGATGTTTATTATGTTAAAGGATTGAGACATAGTTTGTTGAGTGTCAGTCAGATGTGTAGAAAAGGTTATCAAGTTTTATTTAGTATCACTAGATGTGTAATAAAAAAAGAGAAGACTGGTAAAAGAGTTGCAAAAGGAGTTAGAATAAGTGGAAATGTATACTACATTAAGAATAGAAAAGAGGATAAATATTTTCTAGCACAAAATATTTAGATTGTTTCGACAATTTTTGAGAAGTGACCCAGAAGAGAACCAAGATAAAGAATCAAATAATCAAGAGGAAGAAGAGGAAAATTTAGCAAAAGTTCTTGTCAAATATGTTCAGAGACATCATTCGCAAAATCAGATAATTGGAGACAAAGAAAAAGTTGTTTAGACAAGACAAAAGATTGTCGAAGCTCAAGATCAAGCCAATTACTATTTTCTATCAATGACTGAGCCAAAGACTAATGTGGAAGAAATAAAAGATGAAAGTTGGGTAAAAGAAATGGAAGGAAAACTAAATCAGATTCAAAAGAATGAGACTGTGGAGCTGGTACCTAGACCGGTGGACAAAAACATGATAGGAACTAAGCAGGTATTCAGAAATAAGTTAAATGAGTAAGGACATGTGACAAGAAATAAAGCAAGACTCGTATGTAAAGGATATTATCAAGTAGAAGGTATATATTTTGAAGAGACTTTTTCTCATGTAGAAAGGATGGAGGCTATATGTATGTTTCTTGCATTTTCTGCTTACAAGAAATTTAAGGTTTATCATATGGATGTCAAATCAACATTCTTGAATGGAGATCTGGAAGAAGTTTGCATTCAGCAACCAAATTGTTTTAGATTGACAAAAGATCTGGATATGATATGCAGACTAAACAAAACATTGTATGGACTCAAACAAGCACATAGAGTCTAGTATGCAAGGTTGGACATGTATTTGTTTTAGTAGAATTTCAGGTAAGGTACTACAGACAATAATATTTATTTTAAGATTGATGGAGATAAGTTGTTGATTGTTAAGTATATGTCGATGACATTATATTTGGAGGTAATGATAGTTTATGCAAAGAATTTTCTAAGGAGATGCAAAATGGATTTGAGATATCAATGATTGGTGAGTTATCTTTTTTTCTTGGGTTGCAAGTTGATCAATCAGAAGAAGGATTTTTTATCTCTCATAGAAAGTATGTGAAATAAATATTGAAGAAGTTTGGTTTTGATGATTGCAAACCGGTTACTACTCCTTTAACCATTGGATGCAACTTGAGTAAAGATGATGAATCTATAAAATTTGAATATAAGAAGTATAGGTCGATGATTGGTGGATAATTGTAGATTTGACTATGTCTAGATGAGACATCATGCAGGTTGTTTGTTTGGTAGCTAGATTTCAAGATAATCCGAAGGTGATGCATGACAAAGCTGTGAAGAGGATTTTTTAGATATTTGAAAGGCACTATGGATTTTGGAATTTGGTACAAGAAAGGTGAATATTTCATGTTGAAATCTTATACTGATGCAGATTGGGTTGGAAGTGTTGATGACCGGAAGAATACTAGTGGTGGATCTTTATTTGTAGGAAACAAACTACTTTCCTAGTTCAGTAACAAAGAAGATTTAGTTTCCCTATCTATAGTTGAGGCATAATATATTGAAAAGACATCTTGTTGTACTCAAGTGATGTGGATGAAATAGACTCTTAAGAATATCCAAGTAACATTTGATGAAGTAATTCCTATAACGAAGCATAATTCAATTAGGTATCATTTTCTAAGGCATAAATTTATTGACAAGGAAGTTAGACTAGAGTATAATTTTACAAAGGAGCGGATTGTAGATATTTTCATTAAGGAATTGGTGAAAGATACATTTGAGTTTCTCCATGAGAAGCTTGGAATTATTGCCCATCCTTCTTCCCGTTGGGTGCATTTTGGGATGCATCTTTTCAGGGGGAGCATTCATTCCTATTCCTTTAGCCTAGATTGATGTTGTGGCTACTCTCAAGGGGAGTAGTGGTGTGTAGTGATATGCAGTAATATTGAGGCTTTTGTCCTTGATGGCAAAGGGGGAGAGATTGCATAGATCCTTGAGGGAGAGATTGTGCAATTCTTTTGAGTTGTGTTCAGAGAGTTGAGTTTGTGTTAGTTGTTGTGAGAAATATTGAGAAGTATCATTTTGTAGTTTTTGCAGATTAAGTTTTTGTGGTTGGCAAGTGTTTCCATTAATGACAAAGGGAGAGATTGTTATATTTTTCATTGATGTCAAACTTGGTGTTTTGGCTTTGGTCTAGAATGTCTATTGTATAGAGTTATCTTGTTGTGGTTTGGTGCAGTTATTTTGTTGGTTGTTTTGAAATTGTCGGGGGGTGATTGTATGGATTTGTGTCGCACTTTAGGCTAACAATGCCTATTTTGGCTAGACCGATTTGGCCCAATTTGGAAGCCACATTGTGCTCGCATGGCAAGGGGGTTCTGGCCAGAACACTTCTGAAAGGAACCGTTCTGACCAAAAAGCCCTTGCCCTATATAAGAGCCAAAATCTGCCCAAGCCCCTCATTTTGCATTGAGCGGCTTGGAGTTAAGAAGGAGGGCACAAAAAATCACAGAGATCCAGTCGAAAGCATTTCGGTGGTAATTACCTTTTTTTTTTTTAAATGTATTTATTTTAACATATTAATTTATATTATTATTTTTTAAATAGTTTTTAATAGAAAATTAGTTTTTTTAAGTTTCTAAAAAATATATATATTTTTTGTATATATTCTATCATATTAGTTTAGAATATTAGAAAATAAATACACACATACATATGTAAAAACATACGCATACATACATACAAACCTACATACATACGTACACATACGTACACATACATACATACACATACATACACATACATACAAACCTAGATACAAACATACACAAACATACATACCTACATACATACACACATACATACATACATACATATAAAGTAATTATTATACACCTTAGGACATACACATACATACCTATGTCTACATACATACATACACATACATAAATACATACGCGCATACATACATAAATACACATAAAATAATTATATACGCCTTAGGACATACATACACCTCAGGATATGCTATCAGGGGTTGTGTGTGGTGTGTGACCCCTCAGGACCACACACAACCCCTGATAGCATGTCCCAAGGTGTATGTATGTATGTATTTATGTGTATGTATACATCCTAAGGAGTATATAATTATTTTATATGACCCCTTAGGACCACTAAAGGCCCCTTGCTACACATGTGCACCCCTTAGGACCTATTATGACCACATAAGACCAAATGGTGTTGCAAGGGGTCATATGCGGTCCTAACTAACACATGCATGACCCCTTAGGACTACTTAAGGCCCCTTGCGACACATGTGCACCCCTTAGGACCTATTAGGACCACAAAAGACCAAATGGTGTCGGAAGGGGTCTTATGTGGTCCTAAGGGGTCACACATGTGTTCTAACACATGTGTGACCCCTTAGGACCACTTAAGGCCCCTTGCGACACATGTGCACCCCTTAGGACCTATTAGGACCACATAAGACCAAATGGTGTTGCAAGGGGTCATATGTGGTCCTAAGGGGTCATGCATGTGTTAGAACACATGTGTGACCCCTTAGGACCACTTAAGGCTCCTTGCGACACATGTGCACCCCTTAGGGCCTATTAGGACCACATAAGACCAAATGGTGTCGCAAGGGGTCATATGTGGTCCTAAGGGGTCAGGCATGTGTTAGAACACAAGTGTGACCCCTTAGGACCACTTAAGGCCCCTTGTGACACATGTGCACTCCATAGGACCTATTATGACCACAAAAAACCAAATGGTGTCGCAAGGGGTCATATGTGCTCCTAAGGGGTAATGCATGTGTTAGAACACATGTGTGACCCCTTAGGACCACTTAAGGCCCCTTGCGACACATGTGCACCCCTTAGGACCTATTAGGACCACATAAGACCAAATGGTGTCGCAAGGGGTCTTATGTAGTCCTAAGGGGTCACACGTGTTAGAACACATGTGTGACCCCGTAGGACCACTTAAGGCCCTTTGCGACACATGTGCACCCCCTAGGACCTATTAGAACCACATAAGACCAAAACACATGTGTGACCCATTAGGACCACTTAAGGCCCCTTGTGACACATGTGCACCCCTTAGGACCTATTAGGACCACACAAGGCCAAATGGTGTTGCAAGGGGTCATATGTGGTCCTAAGGGGTCATGCATGTGTTAGAACACATGTGTGACCCCTTAGGACCACTTAAGGCCCCTTGCGACACTTGCACCCCTTAGGACCTATTAGGACCATATAAGACCAAATGGTGTCGCAAGGGGTCTTATGTGGTCCTAAGGGGTCACGAATGTGTTAGAACACATGTGTGACCCCTTAGGACCACTTAATGCCCCTTGCGACACATGTGCACCCTTAGGACCTATTAGGACCACATAAGACTAAATGGTGTCGCAAGGGGTCATATGTGGTCCTAAGGGGTCACACATGTGTTAGAACACATGCGTGAGCCCTTGGGACCACTTAAGGCCCCTTGCGACACATTTGCACAATAAATCCCCTTAAAACCACTTAAAACGGCTTAGGACAACATAATTAAATGAAACAATATATGTGTAAATATAAATGAAATGAATGTACATAGATGAATAAAATGAATCCATGCATGTGTAAAAATATAAAAGAATCAATCCCCTTAAATATCCCCTTAAATATCCCCTTAAATCCCCTTAAGACCACTTAAAACACCTTAGGACAACATAATTAGATGAATCCAAACAACATAATTAAATGAAACAATATATGTGTAAATATAAATGAAATGAATGTACATAGATGAATAAAATGAATCCATGCATGTGTAAAAATATAAAAGAATCAATGACACAAATATCCCCTTAAATGCCCTTAAGACCACTTAAAACACCTTAGGACAACATAATTAGATGAATCCAAACAACATAATTAAATGAAACAATATATGTGTAAATATAAATGAATTGAATGTACATAGATGAATAAAATGAATCCATGCATGTGTAAAAATATAAAAGAATCAATGACGCAAATATCCCCTTAAATGACCTTAAGACAACATAATTAGTTGCTCATTTTAGTGAAACTATATATACATGTGTAACTATATATACAACATAATTAAATGAAACTATAAATGTGTAAATCAAAATTGAATGAATACATAGATGAATAAAACATGTAAAATCAATGTATAAAACATAAAATGAATGCATCAACAAAACTAAATTTCCACAAGTTATCCAAATTGCTACTCATGTCTAGAAATATCTAAATATATATATGAGTTTATCAAAATAAGACCTATCTAATATAATTTACTTGTTCAAACATGACAAGTGAACTTAAAGCTCGTGGTACATATAATCTGGATCCTCCCTATCTTTTATAATTTCTAAAAAAATTTCATGATCTTCAATAGGCAACCTCCACTTTTGGTTGCCATGTCCTCTTTTTGGCAATGTCTCCAACTGCAATGTTGTTGCTATTACTAAGTGATTGTAGTGTAGAACTTTTTGGCCAGGCATATAATCAATGAATGTTACACCATTTGTATCTATCTTTATTTGTTGATAGTAGGTGCCTTCAACAACAACTAAACTAGTGGGATATTGTTGCCCATCATCATCACTGACTGATTCCAATAACTTGCATTTTGGTTGTGTGCATCTCAGTAGATAATAATCTGCACTTTCAGTATTGTCAGGATTAGCAATCACTGCAAAAATATCACCTATGAAAATAGACCATGCTTGTATATATATTACAAGCAATATTAGTTCATTACACATTTTTAAATTAATTTTGAACAATATTAAATTAATGAAGAATTTAAAAATTTGTACATGTACATATATGTAATTTACAAAATATGCATGCACGCACCTATAACAACTAAATCAGAAACATGTTCATAATCAGCTGAATATAGAGGATCATGAATATCAATAATGTCACTATCTTCATAAGGAGGCATTGTGAAAAATTCTTTCATATCCCATTGCAAAACATATCCATTAGAAATATTTTGACAATGAGTATCTCTGTTGTTCGCAATGCAATCGACACAAAAGCATGATTTTCCTCTTGCAAGAATAACACGAGGCTTGCTAAATCCCGTAGTCATGACTTGATGAAAACTTCTAATACCATTAATTGATTGACAATTATAAGGATTTGATCGATCAATATCTGATAATACAAAAATTATTTGGTCAATTTTTGTTCATTTCACACACACACACACACATATATATACACTTGAATTTTAAAAATAATTCAAGAACTCTAAGAATGTTTAAGAATATATATATATATATATATACCTTTAACTTCCCAAAAATAATGCTTGTTCTAAGTTGTATCACAACCAACAAAATGATTTTTGCACCATTCAATAATATCATTAGAATTACGTATGGTGTTACATGTACAAAAGCTCTTTCTTTAGAAAATTGGACAACCCATATGTATGTATACATATATATTTAAATTAATCTATGAAGATAATTTACCTGCAAGTTCATGTTGGCAAAGTGCATGCTTCACACATGCTCCTGCTCCATCATGCTCTCCTTTTCCATGTCCACTCTCAAAGAAGTTCCACAAAAACTTTATGCTACGTCGGGCATGTTGTAGGGATAACCAGTTAAAAGATTTTATAGACTTAAATTGTCCTGACATGAATAACATATATATTAAATATATATTTAAACTTTTGACCTATTATATACAATCAAATCATATATATATAAAAAAAAAACTTAAATAATCAATTTCAAATCTAATGTACTTATTAGCACATCCATCTGACCAAATCCAATGTTGTGTACATTCTATCCCATGATCTTTAATATCTTCAAAAAACACTCCAAAACAATGTGCTACATAGCTCCTATCATGACACGTATCATCACTTATATAGAAATGGACCTCCTTGATGATAATGCGTTCATTTTGAGTACTCTCTATACCATCCACATGAAATTGTGCATGTCTATGGAAAACTTGTACAAATATTGCAACTTGATAAGAATGATAATATTGACTTTCAATTTTTGTGTGAGGACTAAATGTATACTTCTCGAAGAAATCTACAATTGAAAGAATACAACTTGGTGGAAAACAATTCTTTGAATCACGAAACTATTTAGCCTGCCATCTTGCACCATGACAATGTTGGATATGTGGATATATCATATTACAAAATCTATCTATAAACTGAATGTAGGGCAATTCACTCTCTTTCAACATAATTTTTTTGGATTTAGTTCTTGACCTACTTTGGTATGTCTCATATTCAAATATCTTCCATATAACTAGTGCATGAATATCAATATTCTCAGTTTGCAACACAAACTTACTCAAAAATCCACAATCGTTGCATTCACCTTTTATACATTATATTTTAAACTCATCAGAATCTTCTAATTTATCACATAAAATAGACTTCACAAATTGTGTTGTACTTATAGGAATGACTAGATTTGGATTAATTGTTTCCATGAACTTCTTATATGATTGCAAGTGTAGATGAAATTCAACATGATTTCGACAACAACAAGTTTCACGTACCTTATTTATGCGTACAAAGCAAGGACAAAATCTCTCAAACATCCTTTGGCAGATCTTTACATCTAAAAAATCTTGCTTGAATGCTTCAAACAATTCACTTTGTGTTGTATCTAAGAAACGTTTTGGACGTGTAATATTTTTACCATCTTCATCTATCATCTGTATAGTATCCCTTCTATTGGAAGAAACGCGAGATTGGTTGGTCCAATAATCAATGACCTGTCTTTTTACATCTTCAGAAATTCTGTCTTTTCTAGGAACCCTACATATATTTACCCAATTCTTTTCGATGTTTTCATCCAACATATTTCTCTTCCTAATGTATCTTTGAACAGTTCTTCTAGATACATGCATTAATTGAGAAATTGCATTAACTTGTTTTTTACGAGTCAATTTCTTACTAGTAATCATAGTCATCAATGCTCTACGTGTAGCACTTAAATCAGCACCTCGACTTGTGTTCTCAATACAATTCAATGCTTCTTGTAAATTTTCAATTATAGTTTATTTTACTAATGTATCACTCAAACTTTTCTTATTACCAACACCCAACAACTCCAAAACAGGTTTCATTTCCCTTTTCCTAAATAACTTAGCAAATAATTGTGCTCTTCCAATAATAGACTTATTTTTAAAATAATCATCCCACAAATTCTTACAATGCAATTTTAATGTGCTTTCAGGTATCATATCTTTAGATGGAATTTCATTGAAAAGACTATCTTCATCCATTTCCATCCAATTTTCCATACCAGAAAAAAAAAAAATTCATCTCGTACCTGAGTAGATGTTTCTTGAACATCATCAGGTTGATCTTGAACAACAACGGATTATTTTTTACTACGTTTTGTACGACCTTTCATCTTATCGTCCCTTTTACGATCATACAACCTTGATCTAGTCCTCTTATTCCCCATTGCAAAAAATATTTAGATCTTCAAAATTTTGTGCTTTGAACCTAAAAACAACACATGCAAATATGCAAATCTTCAAAATTTAGTGCTTTGAACTAAAAAGCTTATATATCTAATAACTTTTCATCGGTTCTTAACAAAAAATGTAATTAGTGAAATGTATAAATAATTTTGCATTCTTAAACTTAACATGTGTAAATTTCATCCATTTAGATCATTTGACTTGAAGTCCAATTTTTATAATTTAGAAAATGAAAAAATAAGGCTCAAGAAATTTAGGAGCATTGATAAAAAGTAAGAAATTAAGTATACTTCAATTAGATACATTTGACTATATGCAATGTACATATGAACGTGTTTAATAACATTAATTGCTTGAAATCACTTAGCTAATATATAGAGAATTTGAGTCAAGTATTAGGAAATAAAATATAATATAATTCAATACTAAATAGTGTTGGATATATGGCCAAGTAATGGTTATTGTTGTATTGCAGTGACTAAAGAATATGGTTAATCTAAAAAATATTTAATTTCCAAAAAAACATCTAATATTGTAAATTAAGCATGATTGAAAAAATAATTTAAAATAACATACATGGAAAGGGTAGATGCCTTCCGAAAAAAAATTCAAAATCTTCGCCCCTTTATAATCTTCCTACTCGCTCCAAAATGCCACTTTATTTGAGAAAAAAAAAGGACTTTTTGCAAAAATAACTTATTATTTTCACACTTGATTGATTTTGTTTTTTTAATGGAAAAAATAATTCTTTTTTATATGTGGTTCAAGCGACCGGTCACATCGGCCCTCACAGGTCCGGCCGAAACGGCTTATGTGGAATGCCAAGTGGCAGCCACATCAACAAAAATGATGATTTTCTCAAACTTGTGACTTCTACAATAAAATTTAATAGGTAACTTAAACTTATTAAAAAAAATTAAAATACCCCTTTTTAGAGATCAAAGTCATGATTCTACTCATATAATTTTTTTTATGTTTTGATTACATTTAATATATAAAAAATTAAAAATACTACAACTAGGTATTCTTTTGTTCTATATGAGGCTGCTTTGAAAAACAAAAAAAATATCAAATCACTTCAAAAAAAATTAACAAAAATATGGCTCACTAGAAGAGAGAGTCTTCTCCAAAAGGGTTTTTTAATATTTGGATTATCATAAATTGAATAGACAAATTGTGGTGGGAGACAAAAACTGTCAAATTCTGGTGTATTTGACTTCCAAATGCTATTACAAAGAAAATATACATCAATTTTTTTTATTTTTTTTCATGCACTATATAAATATGTGATCTATAACTAATATCAAAATGAGAAAAAAAAAAGTTGATTTATATTTACTTTTGAGGTGGGAACCAAACCCCCTATTTTTCAGTGTTT
The DNA here is from genome assembly GCF_030272615.1 of Cryptomeria japonica. NCBI lineage: Eukaryota > Viridiplantae > Streptophyta > Pinopsida > Cupressales > Cupressaceae > Cryptomeria > Cryptomeria japonica. Next base: position 243,484,560 of record NC_081414.1, read on the forward strand.
TTCAGCAACAAAAAAATGGACTTTAAAGCTAAAAATAACATATAAATTATTGACAAAAAAATTTCAAAAAATAGTACACTTAAACTTAAACAAATTTTACACATTCAACCAATTTACATCATCTTCAAATTCAAAATGCAAATGACACTTTTATGGCAACGAAATTGAACAGTTATTGTTGTGTTAGCCTTTTCCTTTGTAAAAGTGTGACACAAGTTTGTACTTTTACCCCGGGGTATAGAATGTATTATTGATGTTGATTATTATTTCTATCTTTATTGGATGTGGTTTTGGTTTCATGGATATGTTAGTTCTACGGCCCGAAAATATTCTTGTGTTCTCCAGATGTTGTGGTATTGCTTGTTGTTGGTTGTAATATTTTTTATGCTTGACCTATCCTTAGGACTAGATATGATTTGCGGGAGCTTGAGTGATATTTTATGGGTCTCATTGTAGCATGTGGAGATCCAAATTTGAGTTATTTATTTTGGAGAGTATGTTTTTATTGGTAATTTCTTATATGGATGTGTACCATGTGAATATGTTGTTAGTTTGGTTCCTATGATTAGGATTAGTGAATTGATCATTGGGAGATGTGTTTTGGTCCTCTCTTTCTCCTACAGTAGATCAACGTGTGTATATTTGGCTCACAAGATTTTTTTTTAGGCTGACTTGTTTCAAGCTTTGATGATCTATCTTCTATATAATACATTTGTATGTTTGAGTTGATGTGAATAGAATGAGAGAGAGTGTACATGATGTGGTAAAAAGTGAAGATCAAAGGAAGTGTGAGAAGAAAAGAAGAGTGTTCAAATTATATGCAAGCGGTGTTGAGACTATAGCAGAGTTATGAGTTAGAGTGTGGACAGTTGAAGTCAGAGTTATGTTGGTCGCTTGATGCAAAGATCAAGGATGACTTAGTGATCAGGAGATCCTTCTTTTCATATTGTTTTATGTATCTTGTCCTGAGTGTAGTTAGCTTCAAGTTTTGCAAGTCCTCTATTGTATCTTGCTCCATGAGTAGTTAGCCTTGGAAAGCAAGTTCGGGGTAGTTAGCTCTTATCTTTGTAATCCAACATTTGCAGTGGATATATTTTTTTGGGCAAACACTCACTATGGTTTTTCCCTATTTTGGTTTTCTATGTAGAAAATCTTGGTGTTGATGTGTTGATTATCTGATGTTCTTTAATTCTGTATGTGTTGTTGTAATTGTTTGTTTTGACTGATTCACCCCACCTCTTTGTCCTTCCTTGGGTTCAATATGAACATACATTAAAAAATTAAGTAAATTCTATTGTTGAATTAATATTCATAGCACATAGAGCAATACAAACATTGAATCAATTAGTAATTAATAATACAAGTCAACAACTATGAATGTCAATCATAATTACATTATGTTTAAGTAAGCCAATGAGCCAATTTTGCGCATATATTATATAAGTCAAAAGTATAATATACAAATGATGTCTCTATCTTGATTCTATAAGGTACTCCCTCCATGCTTCAATTGTTGAAGGAGAACATGGGTAAGTGCACCAAGATGGTGTGCAAAAAAGGGGGGTATAAGTGGACACTTTTTTTCTTCTGAAACCAGGTAAACTTGAACTTGGAGGATAAAGTTGAGAGCCATCCACTCAAGATATGAAGATACTTAAAGAACAAAGATTGTAAACTCTGAATCTAGTTTCCAAACTACTAATTTTTTTCAAAATTGGATAAGATTAAGGGAGTCAAATCCTTCATGAACAAAAAATAGACCCTGATTTTATCTGAAAAACATAACATAGTGTCTGACGTGCATATAAAAAAAGTCAATTAGATTTAGTATTTTGACAAATCCTTTGGCAAAAAGATAGGCAAGTGTGAGCACTAGAAGTTGTGTATTTTTTTGTAATTTTTTGTTTAGTATTTTGTTTTTATGATTTTTCCAATCGAGCACAACCTAAAAAATTAGGTACATGTTCACACACAAAGCATAACTTGCACCAAAACAATCGAAAATGCAATTTTTTTTTAATTGTAAAGAGTCAAGTGCACTACAATAATATATAAAGTTTTTTAAATTTGGATAAGTAGATCAAAAGTTATTAAAAAAATGGTACATGTATGTCTCTGAGAACTATGGAGACATTTGTAAAAGAAATTAAATAATAATATGTTATTGTTGTTCAAATTTTAAAAAAATGATATGGTTAGAAAGCTCAGAAGATGGGTGAAAATATGGTGGCAATTCTAGAAATACCCGCTTGATGAAGTGTAAACTTGATGATGACAAAGTCGAGAAACCAAGTTCATAAAACAAAACACGTCAAAAAAGGAGGGAAATGGAAGGAAATCAAACTTCCTAACCACAACTTTGTCATCCAAGCCTATTCACAAGCCTAAATAGACAAGAGCACGTATGGGGTTTCTTTTGAATAAGAACCGCGTACGGTTTTTTTTTTAATAAGCAGTGCGTACGTGATTCTGATTGTGATACTATAACATAAATAAATTAATGTGTATGTTTAAAATGTGTGTGTTTGCATATATATATGTATATGTATAATATGTATATATGTAGATATTGTATGTATATATGTATATATACACACACACATATGTATGTATATGTATATAATATGTGTATGACATATGTATACATATATGTATGTTTATAATATATATATAATGTGTATGTATGTGTATTATCTTTTGATACTTTATGTGTATGTACATGTACATTTATATTGATATATAATTGTCTTTTGATATCTTATTGTACAATGTATTCCTCTCTCTCTCTCTCTCTCTCTCTCTCTCTCTCGACCCCACATAACACCTAATGTCATCATGTAAGGTCCCTTAGCACACATATGACCCCTTAAGACCATATGATGTCCTAGGGGGTCATATGATGTTCTAACACATGTGTGGCTCCATTATGACCCTATATGACCCCCAATGATGCTATATGACCCCTTCGAACTGTGTATGATATCTTAAGGGGTCATATGGTGTTGTAACACATGCATGTCTCAATTAGGACTCCACGTGACCCTTAATGACATCATGTGACATCTCTTCCTCTCCCCCCATCCCCCTCCCTCCCTTTTTTATTCCCCTCTCTCTCTATCTCTCTCTTCCCCTTAGGACTCCACATAACACCACATGACCCTTTAGGAGCATATGATGTCCTAAGGGGTCAAGATGGAAAGATGGAATTACGGTATCGTAAGGTGGCAAGATGAAGCATTATTACAATATAAAAAGTAGTACCAATACTACTTACAAGAATAAAAAACTAGCATGCTCCCCCTCCCTCCCTTCCTCCATACTCCATCTCTCTCTCTCTCTCTCTCTCCCTCTCTCTCTCTCTCCCTCTCTCTCCCTCTCTCTCTCTCTCTCTCCCTTAAGACACCACATAACACCTAATGGCATCATGTGACCCCTTAGCACACCACATGACCCTTTAGGAGCATATGATGTCCTAAGGGGTCATATGGTTTCCTAAGGTGGCAATATGAATCATTATTACAATATAAAAAGCAGTACCAATACTACTTACAAAAATAACAAACTAGCATGCTCCCCCTCTCTCCCTTCCTCCATACCCCATCCATACACAAATTCAACTTGGTAAATAACTTATTTATCTAAAAATTGGCTGCAAGCCTCTCAAGTCGTTTATAATTGGCAAAAAATTCATTATCACCCACTTTTCTTGTGTAGAGAAAATTTAGAAACACTTTCAAGATTTCTCCTCCTACCTCCTCCACTATCACTTCTACTCTTCCATTCTCCATGAAACTTGCAACCTGAAACACAATACTTTCTCCTCCCACCTCTTTCATCACTATATTTGTTACCCATCTCGTTATATACCACTTGGAACATAATAATCTATCTCCCACCTTCTTTATCACAATCACTCTTTTCTTTTGAACCATCAGATCCCCTTCAAACATGGCCCAAAAAACATTTGACCTATTCACCTGCCAATATATTATAAAATAAAAGACAATGGAAAGTCCTTAATATGAGCTCTTCTCTCTCTCTCTCTCTCTCTCTCTCTCTCTCTCTCTCTCTCTCTCTCTCTCTCTCTCTCTCTCTCTCTCTCTCTCTCTCTCTCTCCCTCTCCCTCTCCCTCTATCTCCCCCCTCTCTCTCTCTCTCTCCCTCTCTCTCCATCCCTCTCCCTCTCCCCCTCTCTCCCTCTCCCCCTTTCTCTCCCTCTCCATCCTCTCTCTCTCCCTCCCTCTCCCTCCGTCCCTCCCTTTTCCTTCACATTTTCTTTACTGCAAGTAATGCGTATGAGGTTTCGATAAGTTAAAAGTGCATACGAGGTACTGGGAATATGGGTGTTGGCCTGCTAAGCATTTTTAGGGACTAAAAGCGTGCACTAGGTTAATGAACATACTGCATACATAGTTCTTGAACATATTTTTAGTTTCCCAATAGCCTCAACGGCCTCAAAAAAGGTTTTTGAGGTCATTGAAGGCCCCACTACAACTGTTACTCGCGCTTCTATGATAGTTTTATATGTAGAAGTAAGTGAAATTTTTGTTTTGCATGATTTCAAATGATTGAATTGTTGTTCTTATTAGTTTGGTCAATGTTATTATGATTGTTTAATAGTTCCGATTTAATAAAATAATGATAATGATCAATTTTATGGTTATTTGATTGTTTAAGAACTTTTGTTTACATATATATGTAAAATGATTCTATTTAGGACAACCGATATTAACGATGGAACAATGAGAGGCTGAAAAGGAAAGACAAAGGCATTGTATGAAGAAATTACGTGACATAAGAGAAATGGGACAAGAAGGTACATCATCCTCAACATCTCAATTCGATTTACCAAACGAACATAATGCAATTGAAGAAGAGATCACAATGAATAATCAAACAAACGATGAAGATGCACCAACAACATTTGATTTACCGTATGAACCTAACGCAATGAATGTACCTAATACATGCAATGATGAACATACACCTCTATTTGATGTGATAAATGTATCTAATGCACGCAATAGGTTGATGTTAACACCTCCTAGAATCATTCGTAGGAAACCAAAGTATCTAATTCACATCGATGAGAATATTTTGAAGCCAATGCCTGATAAAATGAATGAATGAACTTGTAGGAGAATGGTTAAAAGAATATGGCAAAACTATTTTGAAAACTTAAATCAAACTGCAAGATGTCAATTAATTGTTGAAATGATTAAAAATTTGAATTTTAGAGAGACAATGAAAATTCTAGGCCTAAGATCATCCGAAAGTAATAGGGAAAGAACTATTGTCAGAAATATATTTGATGCATATCAAGCTATTGGTTCAAAATCATGTACAAAAGATTCTAATGTTACTAGACATGTTATTACATCAACCATAATGAGCAAGAAAATAAAAAAAGATCATTTGATAAGAAAAACAAGTTAGCCATTAAACATAAGTAGAACAACATTGCGTAAAGCATTAGATAGGCAGGAGAAAATAGAGGATCCTAACAATAATTCTCTTTCAGCGTTCTTTGGTAGACTACCATGCAAAGACAAGGTTGTTGTTGATGCACTAAGAACATTAATTGAAACTTTTTGGCACGACAACACAAGAGTTTCACCTAACCAAAGAGATGTTGTTAGAAGGCGAATTTGATCTAGAAATCGTGAGCCACATGCCAAACACTATTTGGATATAACTCAAACAAAATTTTATGAAAGATTCCTTCAAAATTTTCCTCAAATAGGAATTAGTCAAAGATTTTTTGAAATGGAAAAACCTTTTTATGATAAGATTAATCATGTATGCACCATGTGTTGTTGTAGGATGCATATTGAATTTTCCATGCACTAATATTTATTGTCATATATGTTGTACTTTGCACACTAACGATGTTTTGCAGGAATGCAATATACAACCACCTCCTAAGTCACCAAGAGAATTTATTTCAAGTGTGCTATGTAAAAGAGATGATGGTTGCATTCATTAGAAGATGATGTGTTTGAAAAGTTCTTGTGTTACATGTGGTGTTTTGCAACATTTGCCAAGATGCCTACATTTGGATAACACACATGAAATTGGTAAGAAACTAGTATCTTTTGGAAAGTACAAGACAACGACATATGAGGTTAAAGATGGAAAAGAATTGAAGAGGTGTGAGTTAGTGAAAAACGATATATGTGTAGCTGATTTTATGAGAATGTTTAAAGAGAAACTAGTTTATGAGTACATAATGCAGACACATGGAGCTCGATGGTTAGATGAGCAATTCAAGTTATGAAAGGACATATTTCCTCTTGGTACCATTGTCTCTATAGTTGATTTTTCTAAAAAATTATACACTACAACCTCAAATAAAGTGCAATCTATGTATTACCTTTATACACAAGTTTCTATTTTTGTAGACATAGCATTCATGCATGTAGATGATAGTACAAAGGAGGATAGAAAGGTTGTAAGAGAGAATCACTTCTACATAAGTGAAAATCATACACATTTGTCAGAGTTTGTGCAAGGATGCTTTAAATTTTTCTATGATAGTTTAAGGGAAAGGAACATACGATACAAGCAAACATAATATGGTCAGATAATTGCACCTCGCAATTCAAAAATGCAAGGATGTTCTATTGGTTGAGTAGGATGCATGTGACAAGTGGTGTACAACATTTTTTGAATTTCATTGAGGCTGGACATGGAAAGGGAGTTCACATGATGGTGTAGGAACATGCATAAAAAGAGCCCTAGCTAGAGAAGAATTGAAGTACGAAGGTGGTGTTGAGTTGACAGATGCAACAACAATTGTGTGATGGTGTAACTCTACAATGGGACTAGGTAATGCAGGTATGTTAATGGTTCATATATATTTTTGGTTGATCACTGAATCTGACATTGAAAACTATCAATATTGTTGTACAGTTGTAGGATCCAGTGACATGCACTCATTTCGAAGTTCAAATGCAAGTTCATCGGTAATTTATACTAGACAAATTGTATGTTTTTTCTCTTCATGTATGTATTTTTTGTGGGAAGAAAGTGAATCACAAGAGTGGGTTGACAAATGGTCTTGTAGACCGTTGCTTCCCATTTATACCTATCAAATTCCCAGAGCACTGCAGTTGAACCAGATGGAAGCATCAATTGATTTCTATCATGTATCCGACCTAGTGAAACCAGGTGATTTTTTGGGTAAATTTTTTTGGCTCATTTTGTTACATCAAACATTATTTTTGTTATTAATTATCAATCTATAATATGTAGGTCATGTGTACACAGTTGTTGCAGAAGAGAACAATGAAGAATGAATAAATTACTTTTTGTGTCGTTGTATTGAGCTTAAGAGAAAATTGACAACCACAATCATTGATGGAGAGGGTATTGAGTATCCAGTAGGGTCTATTGTCATGACAGGCACATGGCTTAGGAGATACCCTATCAAGAATTTTGATGTTTGGTTGTTCGAGGATTTTGAAACATGTAGACATATTCTTCATTTCTCCAACCTTGTTGTTGCAACAAATATTCATTTGATTAAGTATCGTGGTAGACCTCATAACAAGATTTTATGGAAAGTTTGTGAATCTGACCATGAGGCAATACTCGACACAATATGGGTTAGAGTCAATCCAAAAGGCTCACTTGATTGATTCTATGGTTCAGGGTAGAATGATTTTGAGAATTTTGTATATATCATCGATGAATAGTTCTATATTCATTTTTTATATATATAAATGCCCATGAGCTGATTTGTACATATTTAGGGGCATAATTTTGTATATTTAAATGGTCATGAGCTGATTTGTACATATTTAGGTACATAATTTTGTATATTTAAATGGCCATGAGCTGATTTGTACATATTTAGATGCCAAATTTTGTATAATTAAATGGCGATGAACTGATTCATACATATTTAAATGCCAAATTTTGTATATTTAAATGGTGATTAGCTAATTCGCACATATTTAAATGCCAAATTTTGTATAAAAGCTCATGAGATGATTTGTAACTTTTTTTGAATATATGACCAGAAAGATAACCGAGATAGGTCATTGTAGATGAGCCTCACGTGACCTTATAGGTTCAAACAAATTGATCATATGCATTTTTTGGACTCGGGGCACTTGAGAGATCGCGCTGATAGGGTATGGCTCTCGACGTTTCTACGCATTGGGAGGCACAAAAGGAGCATTCCTAGCGTAAAACTACCCACCCGAACGCACTCGTGATGTTGGTTTGTGCCCACAATGAACAAAATCAAATCTAGCCTATCTTGCAACTTTGCATTGCATGCCATTGGCGGTTTTTACAGCAAGTGAAAAAATGCTACCATTTGAAAATGGCTTTGAGTCATCAAAAATTGAGATAGGTCATTGTAGAAAAGCCTCACATAACCCTATAGCTTCAAATGGATCGATTGTATACATTTCGAATTGTGAGAAACTGTCTGTCAAAGTTTGACAATTTTTTGGCCTCAAGGCACTTGAAAGATCGCGTCAGTAGGGTATGGCTCTCGACGTTTCGGTGCGTTGGGAGGCACAATAGGAGCATGCTTATCATAAACCTATCCACTCGGACATTCTTGTGATGTTGGTTTGTGCCCACGACAAACAGAATCAAATCTAGCCTATCTTGCAACTTTGCATTGCATGCCATTGACAATTTTTGTAGCAAGTGAAAGAACACTACCATTTGAAAATGGCTCCAAGTCGTCAAAAAATGAGATAGGTCATTATAGAAGAGCCTCGCGTGACCCTATAGGTTCAAATGTATTGATCATATGCATTCTGGATTGTGAGAAACTATCCATCAAAGTTTGCCAATTTTTTGGACTCGAGGCACTTGAGAGATCGTGTCGGTAGGGTATGGCTCTTGACGTTCCGGTGCGTCGGGAGGCACAACAGGAGCATGCATAGCATAAAAATTCCCACTTGAATGTGCTCATGATGTTGGTTTGTGCCCACGATGAACGGAATCAAATCTAGCCTATCTTGCAACTTTGCATTGCATGCCACTGATGGTTTCTGCAGCAAAAGAAAAAATGCTACCATTTGAAAATGGCTCCGAGTCGTCAGAAACTGAGATAGGTCATTGTACATGAGCATCACATGACCCTATAGGTTCAAAAGGATTGATCGTATGCATCTCGAATTACAAGAAACTGTTTGTCAAAGGTTGACAATTTTTTGGACTTAGGGCACTTGAGAGATTGCGTCAGTAGAGTATGGCTCTCGACTTTCCGACGCATTGGGAGGCACAATAGGAGAATTCCTAGTGTAAAACTACCCACCCAAACATGCTCGTGATTTTGGTTTGTGCCCACGATGAATGGAAACAAATCTAGCCTATCTTGCAACTTTGCATTACATGCCACTAACACTTTTTGCAGCAGGTGAAAAAATGCTACCATTTGAAAATGGCTCAGAGTCGTCAGAAACTGAGATAGGTCATTATAGATGAGCCTCACATGGCCCTATAGGTTCAAATGGATCGATTGTATGCATCTTGGATTATGAGAAACTGTCCATCAAAGTTTGACAATTTTTTGGACTCGAGGCACTTGAGAGATCGCACCGGTATGGTATGGCTCTCGACATTCTGGTGCATTGGGAGGAACAATAGGATAATTCCTAGTGTAAACATGCCCACCTGAATGTGCTTGTTATGTTGGTTTTTTTCCACAACAAAAAATTGACAATATTGACAACTTTGACAATTGAGCAACTTTTACATCTTTTATCCAAATGACCCCAAACTTTCACAAATGACTTCAAATGATCATTAATGGTCCCAAATAACCTTATTTAGATAAAACAAATGGAAAAAAAAAAGACAAAAACCAAAATTTGACAAAGGAATCAAAAGCATCTAGTGATCATTACCACAGATCAAATCTGACCATTACCATTGAATTTCATTTTGATTGAGATAAGGAGTTTTGTAGGGTTAATTCAATATTTTACAAAGCTTATCAAATCATATTCCACAATTACAATGCTTTATATCATAGATTTTTGTTATTTATATTCATATTGTTGATTACATAGGAAAATATTCATTTAACTTTATAAAAGGACAACCACCAAATACACCAAACAAATTCTTCATAAATAATCATTTATATATATCAAAATGCACAATAAGCAGCACAATGAACAAATTTTGTATGTGTAAAATATGCTTATCAATATCAATGAAATGCACAATAATAAACACAATACACATTTATTGGATTAAATATCAACATTTATATATATCAAAAAAAGCATATATGCCAAGTCAATACAAGTTTTACAAAAATGTGGCATATGCCATGTCCAAATCGATATACAATAAAAATGTAGAATATATCTACATGTATTGGTCATTCAATGACCACAACTAACACTATATGATCCTATACTTGTGGTGGATCATCAAAATCAAGCCTCTTTGATGCAGTACGTGGCTTTGTAGATGGCTACACAACCACAATTCAAAAGCCAACTTAGAATCCCTTTGTAGAAAATAGTTCACAATTATCAACATAACTATGCATTTAGCCATAATTTCTTTGCAATTGAAATGTAGATTACCTCATCTGCTGATCTAGGATCTATTGTCTTCTTTCTCTTCTCCTTGTCAGTCTTAGGAGTTTCCTTGAACACAAACTTGAAAGGATCCAAGTTATGGCCGAACGTTGTAGGGACCTATTGTAGATTAAATACAATTAATACAATGTACTAACATATATAGATCAAAAACACTAAATATCTACAATATAGAGAACAAAAGTATATCGAAGCCTCAAATGCTTCTCCAGTAGTCTAAGGAGTGCTCGCCATTGATGGAGCAGTTGTGGCTATTACCTATACGAAAAATGATTAAAGATTAAATACAATTAATATAATGATAAGTATTGTAGGTTAAATACAATTAATGCAATATATAAAACAAAAGTGTACCAGAGCCTGAGATGCTTCTCCAGTACATGGAGGAGGGCTCACCATTGATGAAGCGACTATGGATATTTCCTATATGAAAAATGATAAGATTATAATTTATCACAAGTTCACAAGTTCACATGTACATGTGCATATAATCATCAAATCAAGAAAATAAAGTAGAGATACATACCTCTGCCCTCTCTCGATCCTCAGGCGTATTAGATGCATTCAACAAATCTACAAAGCCTAATGGCCGTTGTATATAAAATAGACAAAAAACACTAATCAATCTACAAATTCCAACTAAGACAATTTCAACCTTTTCAAACAATTGTGGAATTAAAAATGTGTTCAATTAACTTCTTCCCACGTTTAGGCATCGTCGAGGATTTCTTTCGTTGAGGACGAGGCCTAGACACAGAGGGGGTACCCTAAAACAAACAAAATTAACACAAGAGATATTAGTAGATAATATTAAACATAATTTAAAAAATCTAAAACTAAATGACTTGCATATTCCATCAAAAGAATACATAAAATAAGGTGTACACAATATGATACCGCATAGCTTTGTAGGCCAAAATTGATCGCTGAGAGCATGACATCATCAATGTGGGACATTTGGTCCCCTGTGAACACCTACAAAACAAAAAATTGTCAAGCATTAAAGAGAGAGTATATCTTATAATTTTTTAAAATTCAAAGTACTATTCTATTTTAACATGTTAAAAAATTTACACCCCAGGCATCAAAGTTGCAACTGCAATAACTACGAGAGGAATATCCAATGGTGTATTAACACTCATTGTTGCATCCTGAAATGCATATTGTGTGTATCTATTTAAATCGATCTATAAATGAAAATTCATTTACAATTACAAATTTTAAGTGACTAATAAATAAAATATGAATTCAAATCAACACACCTGTGTCTGCGGCTGACTAGCAAACAACATGTCCATCAATTCATCTGTCAGTGCCATATCCTCAGTTGTGTAGTTCTGTCATGTGCTCTCACAAATTATGCATAGATGGGACGTGGAACCATCTGCACTGGCCTCGACATCCATCCCTGTGCATATGCCTAAGCAAGTGGGACACACATGCTCAATGGGCTGACCAACGCTAGATGCCTCATCTAATGGATCATTGTCTAGGCCAAGAGGGTGTGCTAATTGTGTCTCATGTCAGATGATCACATCAGTCAATGTTGTGGCCACCTGAAGAGTCTGTAGCTCCATCGACTCTTTCAGGGCTATTGGGACCATCGCATGCACCTTGGGTTTGGGTGCTAGGGGGTGACGACTCTGCTTGCCTAATACCCTACGGGCTCTAGGTCTATCTTGGGCAGAGTCACCACCTCTACCATGGAACTCTCTTATATCAAAATGATTAGGTTGCTCATTGAGGAAAAACTCACAATATACTTTCCTCAAAAAATATAATGGAACCTCAAAATTATTACAAGGTAGTTCGTCAAATACTATCCACCACCTATTCCAAAAAGGATTCTTCATCTGCATATTGCTACACCAATGCATTGGAAACCTCTTTGCATTAAGAGGTAAGGACTCACCAGTTCTAGGATCAACAAAAAGAGCAAATATTTGTGCTTTACTTATGTTTTTTATTTTCACTGCATCATATCATAACTCATCAACATAATAAGTGCAACACATATCCCTATTGTTTCTCCATTTTGTAATCTGACTCAAAACTGTAGTGGCACCACTAGCCAATGTTTCTAGGTTAGTGGCAAGGGATAAATGATGCTCAAGCTCAAATATTTTTAATCTATTAATCAGTCTAGTTATTTTAGAAGTGTTTTACCCTAACTGATTAAGCAATTCCTCCTATGTAGCTGTTGTATGGTCTAAAGGAGGAGATGGAGGTGTTTGCTGTGGATTTTGAGGTGCGTCTTGTTGTGGCTCTGGATGTTTCAGAATATGATATTGGTAACAAATTTTTTTTTAAAAATAATCAAAATCAACAAATTTAATTTGAAAATGTAAATAAAATTTATCAAATAAGCAAGAAAAACAAAAAAAAATGCATAACTAACCTCTTTCCATGGCGATTGGGTGTGAATAAATCGATCCCATGCATGGTTTGGAGGGTAGAACATGTCCAAACTCCTCCTCAGCTGCGGGGTAAAAAATTTACATTTGATAATTAAAAATAATAATTGATTAGCAGGGACCGCGTACGCGCTCCTTTAGGAACTAAGAACACGTACAGGGTCCTAGTTCCTAAAGGACCGCGTACACGGTCTTATTTCCTAAAGGACCTTGTACATGGTTTTGGCCCTTTAGGCTTGGCCACAATGAACCTAACTGCCTATGGGGTATTTTAAAATTTTAAAACTGCGAACACAGTTGCTATTTTTTCAAGTTTTTTTTGGTGTGTGTCCACTTTTTTGCACACCATCTTGGTGCACACACCCACATAATTGAACTTACACATTAAAACAATCCCCCTCCTTCCCATTCATCAATCTAGCATTAATTATTTAATAGGCTACCAAAAAGATGAAGCTATATTAACATGTATTCATTATCCATAATAGTGTTGATCAGGATCCTTGATTACAATGACATCGAAACCTATAAATTACATAATTCAGTTAATAAATTAATTTAAAAAGTAAAACATTCAAAATTGTTAAAAAAAATATTTTATAATTTCATTACCATCTCTAACTTGTATTACATTGTTGGTGGTGTTTGGTGGTGGGGGTATACACTCCACTATGAATGGCACTTTTTGCACACACCACAAGGTTGGCTTGTACACTTTGATTACACACCATGAATTGTTGGTGCCACTACAACAACAATCTTGCACTATCATATCCAAGATTACCCAATAGATAGAGGACTTTTTTTGACCTTGTAATCTTCATTGATGTGAAACTTGCCTAGTATATCACAACTTGCTATCCCTTGTTGAGACCTTCACTTGTGCATTGTGACTCCTTTTGGATATGGCTACTTGTATCTGAGGGTATTTCTAGACCTAGAGTCATGCTCTATGTTTGAAACATCACCACTAGTAAGCATTTGAGGATTCTTACTAGCCCTAGAGGTCATGCTTTTTGATTTTATATGGATTCTAGTAAGCTTCTACAAATATTACTAGCCCTAGATGTCATACCATTTTATTTATATTATCTGTGTGTTACTTATGTTGATCAAATTGCTCACTTTGTACTTGTATTTTATTGAGCAATATTTAGATTGTTAAGATCTTAATTCTTGGGGGCTACTGCCTTGCCAAGCTTAGTGTTGTCTTGTCTTTTGGATGTTGTGATGAAATAATCTTTTTATTTTTCATATTTTACCATAGTGTGAGTGTATGTTCATACTCCCACTAAAATGGAGAATAAATATAGTGTAGTAAATGGTATCGCTTTATAATTTCACACTTAGTTTGTTGTGCCTAATGTACCTAATTTATGTTTGATTATGCTCATTTTCAGGACCATTTCAGGAAACTTGGTCTAATTTCCTACTCACTACCTTTATTCTAGATCTAAATTCTAAGAATAGGGAACCTAGTTCCCCTATCCAAGTAGTTTGGCCCCAAATTTTTAATTACAATAGTAAACTTTGTAAGTAGTGGGAAATTGCTCCCCAGTGTTGGCCTTCCCCAAAAATTAAATTCAAGAATTCAAGTGTATGAAATCATGATAAATCATATTGTGTTCCTCCATGGTGAAGGCATGAAATAATATCATGAATAAATATCAGGCCTTATGTGAAACTTTAAGCAAATGGTTTCATTTCTAAGGTAACATTTGTCAATTCAAGCATTTCCATTAAGGTTTTAGCCTCTGTCCTTCTGAGTATATGCTTTAGTTTTCATCAATCATATCTATAGTGGAGGTGGGAACGCCAACATGGATTTGACTTAGGTAAACCCCTATACAACAAAACTTTTTTTCTCTTTTTTATGTGTGTAGGTTTAGATCCAATTACAAAGAGTGTTATAGGTGTGTAGAGCAAATAGCGATAGATGATCCCACATTTTGAATAGGAAAGAACTAGACTAGGGTTCCCTCCAACTATGTACAACACTTTTTGGTTTGATTTTAGAGAGAAAGACCCACAAGCCCTCCTGATCATAGATCCAAAACTTTTTGTGTGGACAAGCACCCTTATACAGGGGCACCCAACACACTAGTCCTACATTTTTAGGTCCAAATTACAGTCACAATTTCCTCTCTCTCTCCTCTTTCCAAATCTAAGCTATTGTTTTGGTTTTCTATTTTGCATTTCATTGTTATTATTAAATTTTCCAATTTATATCATTTGACCTAGTTTATTCATACAAATTTTATAATATCAATTCCATTGTAAACACAAAAGAGGAATCATAAACACAAGTCCTCATCTCTCTTATTGTGATTATAGAAATCATAAACACAAGTCCTCATCTCTCTTATTATGATTATAGTTGAGACAATTTTTGATTCCCAATGGTATGTAATGGACATTTGAGATCTTAGTTTTCAATCCTAGGCTTGGATCTCATTTCAATACATATCAACTAGAAAAGTAATTTACAATGGAAAATTATTAATATATAAGAGACAATTTGGGTACTATGCATGTTGAAGGATTTGCAATCAAAATTAAAAGAGGTGTTGGAATATGTAATACCTCCCACAATAGTAAATATCTTATTAATTTCTATAAGTGAAAAAATATCATAGTGAGATTGTCTAATGTAACATGTTGGTCTAATCTTTAGAAATCTCTTAAGACCTCTATATAATGAAAATCATGTAATCGTGCAATCAAATGATCAAGCGATCAATTAATAGAAGATGATTGTTGTAGAATTGTAAATTTGTGGATTTGTAAATAGTTTCCATCAAGTTCAATAAAAGAATATTTGTTGAAGCATTCTAAGATCTTGTAAATCTAAATTTTTGTATCCAATTCATTACCATCTAGCACCAACATCTAAATTAAATTATGTGATCTTTTTGTATGATATTAGAAAAATAAGTTTAATTCATAAACATGCAACATTCATTAACAGAGAACAATGCTAATATTAGAATACAGATGATGACACTAAAAACCCTACCTTTTCTTTGGCAAAGATTGGTAATGGGATGATAATTTTTTGCTCTTGGATCTCCTATTAGAGTCTTCGACTGCATGGTTTAAGAGATGGAATGCATGTTAGTGACACTATGGACACTCTTTCTTCTCTTCTGCATCAGGTGGTATTAGAGCCCTAGAAGAACTTCGAAAAAGTTTGAACCATGGGAGATCGGATAGAGGGACAAAGTGAAGAGGAGATACCCTCTAGAGTCACCAATGTAGAATTGGCTAGGATAGTGAGGGAGAAAATAGCCAAGAACAAAAGGATGAAAGTAGAACTAGCAAAGTTGAAGAAGGATCAGGCTGGGAAGGAAGTTGGCTTAGACTCTGAGGAAGAAGAAGAAGGAGAAGAAGAAGGAGAGAACCTAGTTGTACCTACAGATCAAAGACAATTCATTGAAGCCCTTAAGAGAGTAGGTGGAGGAGATACTAAGGAAAAATTTCCTATGTTTCAAGGGAAGATGAATCCAGAGGAGTGCATGGACTGGATTGAGGCTTTGAAAAACTATTTTGAGTATGAAGAGGTGGTAGAGAACTAAAGAGTAAAGGTGGCTAAGTCAAAATTGAAAGTTCTTGCCCTTAGTTGGTGGAATGTCCTGCAAAGGGAGAGAATGGTGGAAGGTAAGAACCCCATCACTTCATGGAAGAGGATGGTGTCAAAAGTCAAGAAGCAATTTGTCCCTGAGGATAATGAGATCATCCTACATAAGAAACTAAAAAATTTGAGGCCAACTGAGGATTTAGGTGTGGGCCAATTGAGGATTGCCTCCACCTTAGATGGATCCATTCTCAGATTACCTTTGGAAACAACAAATCCAAGAAACACCAATTCATCCTGCGAGAAAACACACTTGTCCAAGTTGGCCTTCAACTGCTCCTCATGCAACCTTTTCAATACCAAATCCAAGTGCATCAAATGTTCATTTATATCCTTACTGAAAATCAGTATATCATCCAAGTATACTACCACAAAATGATTGATATTGGGCTTAATAACCTTATTCATTAACCTCATAAATGTACTAGGGGCATTGGAAAGCCCAAATGGCATTACCATCCATTCAACAAGCCTTCATTGGTCTTAAATGTTGTCTTCTATTGGTCTCCATCTCTGATCCTAATTTGGTGATAACCACTTTTCAAGTCTATTTTGGAGTAGCACTTGGCCTCTCTTAGACAATCCATCAAATCTTCTATTCTCAGCATTGGGAACCTATATATTATTTTTATTCTATTGATAGCCCTAGATTCGGTACGTAACCTCCATTTTCCTTCTTTCTTAGGAGCTAGCACTGTCAGGACTGCACATGGGCTTATACTCTTTCTAATGAACCCTTTCTCAAGTAACTCTTGGATCTGTCTTGCAACTTCTGCATTTTGTTCAGGGGTCAGTTTATAGGCTGCCTTATTAGGTAGGGTAGAACCTGGTATAAGGTCTATGCAATGACTAATTTCTATTTGAGGAGGTAAGGTATCTGTGAACTGTCTGCAACAATTCCCTTATACTTATCTAGCAAATCCTAAACCTCCTTAGGCCCTACTTTCCCTCTTGCCTCATGGCTCTTAGGTTGCTTCTTAGGTTCATCCCTAGGCTTGAAAACTATGTAAAAGAAAGGAGTATCCTTTTCCATCAAATCCCTCATGAATTATTTCTCATCTACTAGCATGACACTAGTCACAATGTGTTTATCCTTACTGTCATCTGGGAGAGGGGTCATGGTAAAGTTCTCTCCATTTTTGGTGATGGTGTAGACATTATTTCTACCCTCATTCCTAGAATCCACATCATATTGTCAAGGCCTACCAAGTAATAAATGACAAGCATCCATTTCTACCACATCACACAACACTCTATCCTTATATTCACCAATTGAAAAATCTACCCAAACTTGTTCACTAATCAACACTTGTTGTCCCTTATTCAACGAAGATACTTTATAGGGATAGGGATGAGGTACTATTAGCAAGTTAAGCTTGGTGACCATCTCAACATAATCTATGTTATCTATGGATCTGGAATCTACAATGACCTTACAAACCTTACCTTGTACCTTGCAGGTGGTTTTGAAAAGAGACTTCCTTTGAGGTGGTTCTTTATTGATTGGTTCCTTCAAGAGAGTCCTTTTAATCATCAAGAGCTCTCCTTTCTCCAAGTCTATAGGTCTGGAAGTTGATGTGTGGTAGGAGGTCATGCTCTAACTATCTTCCTCTTGAATCAAATATTCTCTTCTTTCACCCCCTTGACCACCATTTCCTTGCTTCTCTAGACACCTAAAGGATTGATATCCCACCTGGTTACAAGAGAAACACCTACTAGTGAAAACACTAGGTCCTCTTCCCCCAAATATTCCTCTTCCATTTTCTCTTCTCCCTCTAAAACTACCTTCGTTCCTGAATTCTCCCTCTTGTTCCTGACTACTTATTTGTCCTTGGGGTTTAGGGTATGATCCTCTACCATTGAATCTGCCCTTGCCTTTGAAATTTGTACCCCTTCCTCTATTATGGTGTTCTCCTCACCTCTTTTGCTTCTCCTCAATCCTAAGTGCCATTTGATAACACTTATGCACTAATTCAGGATTAAACAAACTGAGTTCATCTTGAATGTTTAACTTAAGGCCATTCATGTACCTTGCTAGCTTTTGTGTCTCACTCTCCGATATCTTTGCTTTGAGTGTCATTCTTTGGAACTCCTCGGTGTAGGCACTAACATCCAAATCCTTTTGCCTCAAATTTAGTATTTTCTTATGTAGGATGATCTCATAATCCTTAGGGACAAATTTATTCTTGACTTCTGACACCATCCTCTTCCATGAAGTGATGGGGTTCTTACCTTCCACCATTCTTTCCCTTTGTAGGACATTCCACAAACTAAGGCACGACCCTTCAATTTTGACTTAGCCATGTTTATTCTTTGGTTCTCTACCACCTCTTCATACTCAAAATAGTTTTCCAAAGGCTCAATCTAGTCCATGCAATCCTCTGGATTCATATTCCCTTGAAACATAGGTAATTCTTCCTTAGTGTCTCTTCCACCTACTCTCTTAAGGGCTTCAATGAATTGCCTTTGATATGTAGGTATAGTTGGGTTCTCTCCTTGTTCTTCTCCTTCTTCTTCTTCCTCAAAGTATGAGCCAAATTCCTTCCCAATCTGATCCTTCTTCAACTTTGCTAGTTTTGCTTCCATCCTTTTGTTCTAGGCTATTTGCTCCCTCACTATCTTAGCCAGTTATACATTGGTGACTCTAGAGGGTATCTCCTCTTCACTTTGTCCCTCTGTCCGATCTCCCATGGTTCAAACTCTTCCCATGTTCTTCTAGAGCTCTGATACCACCTGATGCAGAGGTCTTCAATAGTAGTGTGGCAAACCCCCACACACACTCTGTCCTTTCACTCTCACAATCTCAAGCCTATAAAGGCCTCAACTCACACCAAAACCAAAACTTGAACTTTATCCCTCACAAGGGTTGGAAAACACCTTCACTATGCCCTTAGGGTCTCACAAGACCTTCCACAACCTTCTTATCCTTGATGGCAATAAGCTTCCATAGGTTCAACCGGCAATGGACTTCACCTACCAGAAATAGACTTCACCTACTGGCAATAGACTTCACCTACCAACACTGACAGATACAACAAGGGTCATTCACACTGGCATCCAATTTACACTGATAGAAGATTATACTGGTAAATTATAATTGTAGTTTCAAATACCCTTTTGGAACATCTCTTAGAATCCAAAGAACTAGATCTCTAACTTGCTCCAACACACCTAGACACCTATTTGGGTCACAGACCTAGTTGATCAGATTAGGCCTGGCTTACAAAGGAATTCTATGGTAATGGGACCACAAGGAAGATCCAATGCTTCAAAGGAATTGTCTAATGTCTGAATGTACCAATTCAACCATCTAACACCTTCTTCTAATGTCTGGCATCATGCAATCCATCAATTCTTGACTATACTAGTCTAAACCCTTACAAAGTTTAGGCTAGGGCTTGGTGGTAAAAATACCAATCCAACTCCCCTGCTCTTTCCCCATTGGAATCTCATAAGAAACCCCCCTAACTTGCATCATACCAAAGGCCATTGAGAGCCAATGACTAGATTGCAAGTTAGGGCCTCATCTTTGCAACACCGTAGGGAAATTAAGGGTTTCTAGACTTGCAGAAGCAAATTATCAATATCTTCCTCCAAACACCACTTCAAAGGGTCAGAATAGATTCATATGAAATATTATTCAATGTTCTACTGTACCAAGCCAAATTTTTACAAAATCATTCAACATTCTGTATGGACACTACGGAAAAATAACAGAATTTAGGCGAAATCAAATTTGTTTCATTTCATACTCTCCACCAAACTTCTCCAAATCATTTTGTGCCTTCAACCAAAATTTCTCATCGGTTGTACAAGCACAAATAGGCTCCTTTCAATGACCACAACCAACTTTGAAATGGTTGTGACCATTGAAAAGAGGTTACATTCCAACTAGCAACTTTCAAAAGTTGCTTTGACAACAACGACAACTTTTATGCAACTTTGAATTCCTAAGCACCTAAACCTTACCAAACATATCTAAGGACATCATTAACCTTTAAAACACCTAAAAAAACATTCTAGGATCATAAACACAAAATTTCATGATTCAAGCCCACATGGCCTAATAGAACTTTAGGCTTATATGTGCACCTGAGAGGTTATTGACCACACAAAGGCATCTTATTACATCTAGGGTGATCCTTGAGATCCAACCCATTATGTCAACATAAGTAAACACAAAACAAACACTAGACACCCCTAATGGCATGAAAACACCATGAAAAGAAGAGGTGCCCTACACCAGATGGTATTGGTGTTTTCTTTAGTGTCACCTTAGGTAAATATGTGGCAGTTGTCAAAGAAGGTATAGAGGATGGAGGTGAAAGGATCTAGGATATCCTTCAATAGAGGTTTGTTTTCTTGGTTTGAGTGGTGGGAGGTGTGCCAATTTTTTTTTCCTACTACGATAGTAATGACTCCTATAGTGTGGAATCCAAATATGGAAGGGAGATGGGCATTGGAGCTAAATATGTGGATTTTGTTCCTTGGGAGGTTAGATTCAAATATGAGCTATTATTAGATATCCTTCTTGAAGTAAGACTTTTGGGTGCTAGTGTTACCACTGGTCTTAATTCAAGTTCTCGTAAGATTACTCCATTTTGCTAATTTTGGGCTATGTAGGGGATTCCTTTCCCTTATGGTGGTCCTTGTTGTATCTCCTATAGATGGGCACATTAGTTTGGCCCCTCTTATTGATTCTCCTCCATTCAAATTTCAATCCCCTATTCCCTGTCAAGATGCGAAGGTGGAGGATCTTGAGTCCTTCATTTCTACATGACCTGAGCCTATAGTTGTTATTAATGCTATTATTGATGATTTTGGATGCCCTTCTAAGGAGGCTCAACCTTGTGTCAAAGGTTGATTTGGTAGTTTTTTGGGGATAGAGATATCTCTTCTCATCCCATGATCCTTATGTCTTCATGTTTAGAGGTTATTTTTGGTATGTCTATGATTGGGTCCTTCCCCTTTCTTAGGGTTGATTTTTGTAAGGGCATCCCTTCTCAATTAATGAACTCTATTTCTTGCAATTATTCTTAGTCCATAGACATTAGTAACCTCCATAACCTTTGTGTGGAATTTTTGTCTTTGGCCCCGCAATTTCTTGTCCTTTGGATCCCTGATCAGTGGGTAGACATGGCTTCTTATGGATTGTAGTCTACACTCATTAGGAAGTTCTTGAGGGCCTAAACCTAACATTGATACTATCTACAGCTTGGTTTTTGAATAGTGGGACCTACTATTGATAAATTCCATGTGAGGGCCTTACCAAATGGTTGTTTATTATTCTCCTTCACTTCCATCGAGAATAGCAAAAGAAATCTTTTAAGGAGGCCTTGGATTTTTAGTAAGGTTTTTGTTCATTCAAGAATATGGTTTGCTAGGTTTGATGTTTCCAAGTTCAATTTGATTCATATCTAGGTTTGTTTCCCAGAGCTCCCTTTAGAATACTAAGATACCAATATTATTCTTGGTATTGTTGATATTACTAGCTAATTTATTAGGTTATTGATGAAATCACTAAATCTAGAACTAGATTTTAGTTTGTGTGGAAGTGGATTTTGTGTTACCCTACTCCATTTAGTTATCCTCTAAATTGGGTGATTGGAAATGAGTTCTTTTTGAATTTTATTATTTGTACCATTTCCATTTTGCTAGGAGTTACTCTTTTTTATGCCAAGATTCTCATGATATTGTTCACTCCATTGTAATTCTAAAGCCTATTAATGTTTTTCCTCAACCTTCTTTTCATGGGATGGTGCTAGATTATTCTTCCTTAGGTATGGATCAAATTGTTTTAGGAAGTCCCTTTGTTGAAATGTTCCTTGTGTTGTCTAGGCCTGCCATTGGTTACTGTCTACCAAAGGAGGTTTCAAGAAAGGTAGACATTTCTCCCTTCGATTTGGGCTCTTCTTGTAAGGGTAAGAGAAATTTTTTTTCTATTTATGGGAGATATTTGTTGGATCATTCTAATTTATCTCATTTATATGGGTTTGTGTTGGAACCTTCTTCCCATCCTTCAACTCTCTTGACATCTTGGATTAAGTTTTGGTTTGGACTATTGATTTTATGGTAGTTCTCATTAACCATGGGAAAACATCAAATCTATTTCCTTCCCAACCATAGACGATAAGCTCTTATCGTCACCCCTGAGAACACTACATGATCTTCAGGTTATTGAATTCCTTGCTATTGGTGCAATCATGAACTTGCATATATATGAATCAATACCTCGTAATAAATCTCAAGTCGGCCATATACTTTTGGCGCCAAGGATAGGGTCAGATCTATATATTGCAAGCTACATATGAGTCTCCCTTAGTTTCAAGTTACATTTAACTTAATCACAAGTTACACACAAGTGGTTCACCCAAATAGGACCTACCCCAAATTAGGCTCATACAATTGAGATATCCAAATACCAAGGCCGACAAGCCACTTGGCATTTTGTGCAATAGGTCGGCCCTAGAAGGGATCTGACCTAGCTACATAACAACATAGACCCCCTAACTTCTCTTGTTTCCTTACGTTGTTTGCATCCTTGTTCCTTTTTTAATTAATTTTTCTCACACCTTGTGAGATTCGTTGTGTTAGCCACTTGGCTATTTCACTTCTAGTGGTTTTTAGTTTCACCTTAATGACTATCTTGTAATGGGTTCAAGAACTTTTTTCTTTATCTAATCAAAACTTTCACTAATAAGAATTGTGAAAATCTAATATTCAAAATTTTTATCTTAATGTCAAACACTTTTAGTTCTAAAATATGCCATATAGATTATAAATTCATTGAATAAACAATTTGTACAATAGAACAACTCTATTTCAACATTCATCTTCTATTTTTACCATGATTCTAAATTCAATATAAATACAAAGATAAATTTTATATAAAATAGGGGAAGGATACAAAAAGTAGTTTTAGCTAACTTCGCACACCCTAAGATCCTAAATGATAAATTGCATTTCAATGATTTTTTTTGTTTTCTTCATAAGCAATTTAAGAGCCTATAACTATTGTTTTGACTTTTAGGTAGTTACGATGAATGCAAGAGGATTCATTATGCATGTGAGGGTAAAAGAATAGTCATTTCAAGGTGATATCCAGTACATTTGTCTATTGCTCTATTAACTGTTCACTTTGACCACGACAAAATTTGCACAACTGATCCAAAACTTATGTATATGTATATGCATGTATGTATGTATGTATGTATGTATATGTATATATACATACATGTGTGTGTACACACACACATGTATACATATATGTATACATATACATATATGTATACATATGTATACGTATACATATATGTATACATATATGTATATACATATATATATATACACACACACATATATATACACATATGTATATATACATATACATATATGTGTGTAGATATACATACATATGTATATATATATATATATGTATGTATGTATGTATGTATGTATATATGTATGTATGTATATATGTATGTATGTATATATGTATATATATGTGTGTATATATATATATACACACATATATATACACACATATATATACATATATACATACATACATATATATATACATATATATATATATATACACACACACACATATATATACACACATATATATACATATATACATACATACATATATACATACATAAATACATATATATAGATAGATAGATAGATAGACACACACACACACACACACACACACACACACACACACACACCTTCCAGAATCATTTTTATGATAGTTATGTTAGATGCTAATGAATCTCATGTGTGCTTTTGATTTCCTTATTGATAATTGCATTCCTCTTGATTGAGATATTTTATATATGATGTTTTGATTCGAAATATATTGGTTATGCATTCTATCTTTACGAGTGATTATATGTTAGATTTTATTTATGGGTACTGATTGTGGATGAATAGATGTTAGATTTTATTCTTGTGTACTAACCATGGACTGACATACTTGCTTTATGTATGAAATGTATCATGTGTTTGATTTCATGTAGGTGTTTGATTCTGTATGCAGTGCGAGGGGATGATCTTCCATCACTCACTTCAGAGAGATACAAAATGCCATGCTCCCTCTTCACCGATGTGCCTGTAGTTGTTAGATATGTGTATGTATTCTTTTCCCAATGATGCAGGGTTGCAAGTACAAGGCATTGACTCCACCTGGTTTCTCAAGTCTAAGTGTGCCTACTTAATCCCGATGGAAGTTGTAGGAGATAACATAAGGCTCATCTATTTCTCTAACCCTAGCCTTTGCTTGAGACCAGAGCAATGTCACCTGTCTAGTGTCTACCTAGTCGGAAAGCCACATAGGCAACTGTCCGATGACCCTAGGTATGTTTTCGTATGAGTATATGTTTGTGTTTCATTTGGGTTTGTTGTCTTTGTGTTTTTGTAGATGTTTATTATGTTTTTAATATAAGGTTTTATTTAATTGTGATAATTTAATTTATTACTTATGTTTGCATGTTTTAAAATTAAATAAAATAGATATACATGTATGTTTGCATTACATTGCCTTATTAACTAATTAACAAATTAATACTAATGTTCTAATATAATTAAATAAAAATGTAAGCATGAATATTTAATAAATTAAGTTTTTAATTAAAAGATAAAATAATTAAGTTATTAAATATGTATAATGATGCAAATAAATAAATAATCAAATATTATTTTGGCAAATTACTAATTATTTATAATGAAAGTTAAAAAAAATTGAAAGGATTAGATTGTAGTAATTATGGGAAAAGGAAGTTTCTTTTTCTTTCTGTGGGCAATTTTGGAAAAAAAAAATTCATGAGTATGCAAAATGGAAAAGCAAGGATCTTTTCTTTTTTGGTGTTTTTTTGGGGTGGATTCTGAAAAATTATAGAAAAAATGGGAATTGGAATTAGGAGAGGAATTTGGTTGTGGGGGTTTTGTATGTGGATTGCATTTCATGGGCTACTAGATTTTGGGTGGATATGCAATTGGATTTTGTGCTTCTTCATGTTGATTTTATGGTAGTGCTCGTTAACCATAGGCAAACATCAGATCTGTTGTCTTCCCAACCATAGACGATAAGCTCTTATCGTCACCCCCGAGCACACTATATGTCCTTCATGTTGTTGAATTCATATTTATTGATGCAATCATGAACTTGCATATATATGAATCAATACCTCTTAATAGACCTCAAGTTGGCCATATATTTTTGGAGCCAAGGATAAGGTCAGACCTATATGTAGACACCTAAAAATGTCTCATTGATCATGTACTAATTATTCGCCTAATTTATTAAATATTTTTTTAATTATTTAATTAAGTTAATTAATCTTATTCTTCTAAATTCAAATTTCCTCATCATCGTACTAATTATTCCAATTTTAATTATGTCATCATTTAATCATTTAACCATTTTTTTAATTATTATTTAAATTAAATTAATTCATTTTAATCTTTCAATTTAGATAATCATTATTATTTAAATAAATTCATTTTCAATTTCTATCTCTTTTCAACTAATCATTAACCTTTTTCTAAATATTAATTATTTAATTAATTGTGATTTTAATCCTTTAATTTAAATAATCTTTATTATTTAATTAAAGTCCATTTCTAAATAATTAAATAGTTTTTTTAAATTATTTAATTAACTCATCAATTCTTCTATTTTTATTTAATTTCATTAATTCTTCTAATTTCTTTTAATTTCAAATTGAATATCAAAGTCCAGTTCTAAATATATTCAAATAATAAATTAAATTTAAAATAAATTCAATATTTGAATTAAATCTCATGCAAAGATTAAATTGAAAATCAAAGTTAAAGTTCAAGCACATGCTAAATTAATTAATTAAATCAATTATCTCTTCAATTCCTATTTCTATCTTTTAGTTAGCTTTTTCTAAATAAAGCTCTCAATCAGTTTTCAATCAGTTAACTATCTCCTCCTCTTTATTTCCTCCAATCATTATTTTTCATCTTTCAATCAGCTTTTTCTCAATCAGTTAACTCATTTAATCTATTCAATGAATTCTGTTCCACCTCCAAATCATCAGTTCAACTATCAATCAGCATGTGAGCCCACCTGAGTTCCACCTCTTAGTCTATCTATTCTACCTTTCAATCAATCTCATCCAATAATCTATAAATTGAGCATTCAACCTCCATTTTCAATCCTCCTCTGAATCCTAGACAATTACTCCGAATCTTTGTGTCACTTGCAGGTTACCAACACAATATATGAGAGCCACCATACCACAAAGAAGAGAAGAACAATGGAAGCAATATGCAGTCTTGGAATAGGGGGGATTGATTGATATATCTTATAATCTTGTTTCTTGCTTTTGTGTTATTTCATTGTTTGTTTGTTTGAATTCTAATTAAGATAGGAATTCATGATTTCCCTTTCATTCCTAGTTGATTTACATTAGATGAATTTATACATGCGATATTTTGGTGAACCCGGCCTGAACTAACATCAATTTAACCTTCTTTGTTTGCTATGTGATTTTTGTAGGTCGTACCAATTTTTTTAGTTTTTGCAAGTTTTGTACGGATTCCAAAGTGGATCTCATCATCACACAATCGCGTTTACAAAATCATGTAATCGCATAGACAGATTTACACATTCATCTAGACACCAATACGCATTCGCCAATATTTTTACGCAATCTCCATAAGTGGCATGCATTCACCTTAAGTGTTACGCATTCGCCAATATCTTTATGCATTCACCATAAGTGTCACACATTCACCAAAATTATCATGCATTCGCCAATATCTTCACGCATTCACCAAAAGTGTCACGCATTCGTCATAGGTGTCATGGATTGGTCCTGATAGTATCACACAATTGTCCTGTCACTGTCACGCATTTATGCTGACAGATGTATGTATTGGTCCTGTTATTTTTACGCAATTGATCTATCAGTATAATGTATTCCCTCTATTAGAATTACACAATCAGTCATACACTATCACGCAATCGACCAGGTATCATTACGCATTCATGTTTTTCATAGTTTATTTTTCTATTTTCTATGGGTTTTATTGGGTTACTGATTATCTATTTGCAACATGTGGCAATTTTACAAAGAGGATCAGATCAAACTAAATAATAAACACTCATGCTCTCACACTTTAGTTTTGGGCTTAAAATAAACAATGGTTAAAATTGACATGCATGCATTCACATTTCAATTTGGTGTTTTAAAATTGACATGCTCATGTGTATCTCACACCTAAATTTGGGTTTTAAAATGAACATGAATCAGGTTGCTCAATAGATTAACTCACATTTCATTTTTTAAGAGAGAATCTTTTATTGTGTTTGGGGTGGACCCACTGTTGCATCAACTACCTTTCCACCCACCTTCGGGGTCTTGGGACAAAGGGAGAAGGTGATAACAACACCCAAATTTTTCATTTTAGTAGTGAGGGGTATCTTTAACTGGGGATTTCTTCACCCCACAGAGGTACTTTGAATTGGGATGCATTGGGGATATCGTCTCTCCCAGCGTACTCTCGAGCGGGTTTTTCAAGCCGCTATATAAATTTACTAGTCAAACGACTAGAGTGTTGAGTGAATTCGACGTATGTGGGGGCCTTCCCTATACCGATAAGCTCAACTAAAGTCTTAAGTGGCTTGCTTTGAGAATCCATCATTAGATTGGGACCCCTCAAAATTTTACAATAAGAACCAACTTAGTAGCCCAAATCCTACATTCAGTGATTCCAGGAGTGTGGAACGTAGCCATAGATTCCCTTCATGTACCTTGCATTATGAGACAAAAATCCCTCAGTGATAAGATCTTCGGATCTTCGAGGTAAGAGAGACTGGCATGCTTGAGAAGTGTGTGTCATGGAGTGGAGCCAATGTTGCCAGACTCTCTAGTTGTTTGTCTTATTTTGGTATTTCGTAAGGGCCTCATTTGAATGGTTTCCAATTTCCAGCCTAAGATTATCTTTTGTGCATTTATATGTATCATTGTGTCGAACTAGTATTGAGTCACTATTGGTCTATTTCAGGCCCTACCCTACATATCTCTGAATTCTCAGAGTTTGTTTGAAAATAAGTTCAATTAACTATACCTACCTTCAAACAACTATTCTCAGATTTGGGAAATAACAAACTTGTCCTACACACATAATTACTGGAAACAAAGTCCATCTTGAAATGTCAGACAGTCCTGCAAACTCAAAATTTTTACATACTTGTGACCATAAGAAGTCCTTGCATAGTCCTCATTATCGTCCTCATATAGTCCTTATTTACATCCTTACTTTGCATAAGTTCTTGCATAGTCCTCATTATTGTCCCCATTATCGTCCTCATATACGTCCTCAGTTCTTATTATCATCCTCATTATCATCCTCATATACGCCCTTATTCCTTGCATAGTTCTCATTATCGTCCTCATTTACATCCTTATTATTGTCCTCATTTATGTCCTTCGAATTTGCATAAGTCCTTGCATCGTCCTCATTGTCATCTTTATTATCATCCTCATTTACATCATTAGAATTTGCATAAGTATGTGCATAATTCCTTGCATCATCCTCATTATTGTCCTCATAGAGTTCCCATATACATCATCATAATCCTCGCATAAGTCCTTATTTGTGTCCCATTGACCTCCTAGTTCATTTTAGTGTTGTTATAATCTTAATTTTAGTACTTGTCTAGACTTCATATGCATCTGTCTTAGTCCGTCGTCATTTGCATAATCATCCTAGAAAGTCATGCCCCAAACATCCAAATCACAATCAAAGGATCAATCAAACTCAACCTCAACTCAAACAAGTTTGTCAAGTTCAACAAATCAAACACTGTCACATTCAAAGAAATGGAGAAAAAATGTTACATGTGATCCTAGGTCTAAACCAATCAAGAAAACATCATGGATTGGCATTATACATTTTGTAGGGAAGGTGGAGAACTAATCCCTTCCATTCCTATTCCATCGCCATCCATAGAAACCTTAGCTCAACAGATCAAGACTTTGCAACAACAAATGATAGATATGACTAGTCCTAACAACCATAGGGGCTGGTTAGAAAAAATGATGAGAGAAGTGATGACCACGAGGGAATTAGTATCAGGCCAACCTTCTTCTTCTTGTGAGACCATTCAAACATGCCAACCTTCATTCTTCAACAAAATCATTTCTACCTCAGTTCAACCAACATTAGAGTCATGTAAACCTTCTTTTTCTTTCAACCCACTCTATCAATCATACCAATCATATCAAACCAACAATCAAATCCCTTTCAACCAAAATCAAACCCCATTCAACCAAAGTCCAAAACAAAATTCATATCAACCCAACAATCAAACCCCTTTCAACCAAAATCAAACCCCATTCAAGCAAAGTCCAAAACAAAATTCAAATCGACCCAACATTCAAAGTACCTCTTTCAACCAAAATCAAACCCCATTCAACCAAAGTCCAAATCAAAATTCACACCAACCCAATATTCAAACCTCTTTCAACCAAAATCAAACCCCTTTCAACCAAAGTCCAAATCAAAATTCATTCAACCAAAATCAAACCTCTTTCACCCAAAATCATACTCCTTTCAACCAAAATCTAATCCCTTTCAAACAAATCCCAAATCAACCATATCTATCCACCATTTCATCATCCCCTGAAGTCACACAAGACCAATCCATGCCATCTCTATCTAATAACACAACCTCCCAAGGGCTATCCATCGTACAAATCTAATCTAATTCAAGTCATGATTCAAAGGATCTCATTCAAAATCCTTCCTCATCATGCCAATGTGTTAAAACATTCCAAGAATCTCCCATGCATATCCAAACTCCTTCCCCGTGTCAAGAGGATGATCCTAAATCAGAAGAAATGAGTCCTAAAACAAATAAAGATCAAGAAATAACTCTTTCATCTAACCCAATTTTTTATCAAGATCCCACCGACCAAGAATCTTATGATGATCCCCTCGCTCTTTTCTATTCCATTCATAATGACACCCTTTCATCTCAAGAACAAAGTGTCCTTTCAAGTCCCATCCAACATCCACCTCCTAAGCAAGCTCAAGACATCTCTTCCATCCTTCCTAATAATCCCTTTCCAAGTCAAGGTCAAAGTATTCTTTCACCTTCATGTCCTAAGCAAGATCCCATTATTTCTCCAGATCTTGATCAAGATTCCTCCATCCCTTCACCTCCATGTCATAATACTCCATGTTACTTACAAGATTCCCTCTCAAATGAACTTACCATTTCTCCTAGTCTCCCTTATGATCCTCATCCCTCTACACAAGTTTTTCATGAACCCCTTATCAATGAAATCACCAATCTTGATCATACTGCAGAGAACAACTTGTCAATAATTATATGTGCGCCATCATCAAATGCCAATGTAGTGACAAAAACAAGCATGACACCAACTAATAAGATCAACACCTGGTTGACTTCATCATACTCTTCAAGTGCATCAATAAAAACAAACATAACACCCACTCATGTCACAACTTTGGAATTAGAATCTATTTGCCTCATACACACACACTTGATATATTGGGGGAAA
Organism: Cryptomeria japonica; assembly: GCF_030272615.1. NCBI lineage: Eukaryota > Viridiplantae > Streptophyta > Pinopsida > Cupressales > Cupressaceae > Cryptomeria > Cryptomeria japonica. The sequence continues at coordinate 243,515,760 of NC_081414.1, forward strand.
GAGAATCTACCATAGTTGGATTGCTATAAAAATGATAAGGCTATAGCTGAATTCATGGGTTCCAAAGCTGGATTTCCCTCCGATGATCCACAAAATCCAAAAACTAAGGAAATCAACATTGGAGATGTTGAACATGTACACTTATCTGAGTCCTTATATCCTATTGGAAAAGACATCTTTATCCGACTCTTCAAACAAAGACCAATGAACTACCTACATAGAACTTCCTAACCTTATGAACAACATGCAGCTTAAACAATATTATATCTAAGGGTTGGGTTAGTTTAGGTTTTACTATCTGCATTGCATATCATTTTATTCAAAGCACTGCATTACATATAGTTTCCTTTTCAAATGCATCGCATTCACAAAATTTCTGCATTGGCATATAGCAACATCAATAAAACAAGGCAACTGTCCAATTTTAGTATTTGTTTGCATTCAAGAGAAACAAGGGTCATCTCCTTTCTTAGATATTCAAACATGAAGTCTTTTGAGATCCTAAGGTCATTCATTTTCAACATTACCCTATGACAACACTTTACTTATGGCTGGGTAGTGATTCACTATTTGAGACTTGTTGACCCAAAATCTATCAATTGTTATATCTCAAACACATTAACAAAATCTCTAAATTCATTCAAGACACCTAGTTGATCATATGACTAGTGAAAAATCTAAAATTCCACTTCAGCACTGCTATAATTGTCACACCCAAGTAGGTTTCATTACTTACAAGTCAAGGCAAGAAAATATTAAAAAAAAGAGCTATGCCAAATATTCATCTCAAGGCAAAATAGCAATGATATATAACTGAAATATCATGCATACAAAGTGCAACAAAAAGCTTGACTATGGGAACATGTGAGTAACTCCATCAGGGCTATGAACGCTTGCTGGCAATGGAGCAATATTTGAGAAATTATAGTCTATAACCTCGTCGGAGCTCTAAAAGCTTGTTGGTAGCAAGGCTCTATCCGGGATGCTTTTGAAGTTATGATAATCAACATAGCTAGTCATATAGGATGCTAAGGATATTTAGTGAACACAAGAGCAGAAATTAACTCATTTACACACACATGGGCAAAAGAAGATCAAAGTTTCAAGAACCAATGGCGAAGTTTTCCGCATCTCCATTTGTAAATCCTAGTCACTAAGTGTGTTAATTTGGATGTTCCAAGAGACCTTAAGGATTGATTGGTCGCTTATCTACTAAATGTTTTGTACCTACAATTCAATTGGTGTATTATGAAATGCTAAACAAACACAGTCATCCTTGTTCAGATAGGAAAGGGATCTTCATCATGCATATTGCATTAACATAGGTCATGTCAAAAATTCATTCTCTCCACATGCACTCTGTAGATCATCATGTCATATAGGTCTACACACTAGGGGCATAATTGAAAAAATCCTAAAAATCATATAAAGTCCTAAAAAAATCCTTAAAATCCTAAAAAGTCCTGAAAAAATCCAAAAAAAAAACATCATAAAAAGTCCTGAAAAAAATAAAAAAACAACGAAATATGATCCTAAAAAAAAAATCAATCAAAAACATTTAAAAAAAGTCCTGAAAAAATCAGTCGAAAACATTCAAATATCGATCCACAAAATCCAAAAACAATAAAAAATCAATCAATCAAAAAACTTGCAATAAAATGTCTCGCAAGAAACAAATACCATAGGAGATATCTAGCAAACGCTTTGCACAAAGTTAACAAAGGATACGACTATCCAATCAAACATCTGCAATCAACTGATCGAACTGTCTTATCAATCATATCATATCCATATCAAGTGATCACTATCTTGTCTTAAATAGAAGAGGATACACTCGAAATCAGACAGGTCAGTCTTAAACGGGGTCCGCAACTTTCTCAGATTAGACATTATCAACCATCACATCAAGCAAATGAGAATGAAGGCACAAGGTCAGTATAGTTGCTGAATTTTGTTCGGGTCAGTCTTTATATTTTACCATTTGGCGACAAATTGTGTTCCTATGCTACTCAAGGATGTCCACAAGTGACTAGAGGAGCTGAGATGGTCATGATCTTTTTCTTTGTTTTCTATTTGTGGTGTGGACCAATGAGGTTCTGGGGCAATAGTTCCAGTGGGTGTCTGTGTTGGTACGTTCATTCGGCAAATATCATATGCAAAATTCAAGGATAGTTATGCTTGTGACTATCCCACATACCTCGACCCCTGGTATTATTCCTAGAATGGAGGGTTCACACATTGTCTGCTACGTGTTTGTTTCTTCAATGAGATATCTTTACATCTTGGTTCCTTATACCCTAATGTGCTAAGCTCCATTGTTCAATAATAAGGCCCAGTGATGAATATATAGTTTGTTGATTCTTTTCCCATCATCTCATATCAATCATCCTCAATTGCTTATAATTCTCATCTTTCATTCTATTTCATTCTAAGGTTCATTCTCTCATATTCTATCTCAATATCATCTTCACATCACCTATCTCTATCTCTAATCAACCAACTATTCTTCTATCTAACATTCCTCTTTTTTTGAGAGATCATTCATACATTTAATGCATAAACAATTTCTCGAGGGGGCATCCTACCTTCATTACTGGGGCAGCATTTTTTTTGTTTTCTTTGAAACAACGTCGTTCCAACTTTGTCTCAAAAAGGGGAAAATGTACACACCTAAAAAATCTCTCATTGATCATGTACTAATTATTCGTCTAATTATTAAATAATTCTTTAATTAAGATAATTAATCTTATTCTTATAAATTCATATTTCCTCATCATCTTACTAATTATTCCAATTTTAATTTTGTCATCATTTAACCATTTTCTAATTATTAATTAAATATTTATTATTTAATTAATTCATTTTAATCTTTCAATTTAAATAATCTTTATTATTTAAATAAATTCATTTTCAATTTCTATCTCTTTTCAACTAATCATTAACCTTTTTCTAAATATTAATTATTTAGTTAATTGTGATTTTAATCCTTTAATTTAAATAATCTTTATTATTTAATTAAAGTCCATTTCTAAATAATTAAATAGTTTCTTCAAATTATTTAATTAACTCATTAATTCTTCTAATTTCTTCTAATTTCAAATACATGTGCATGATTTCAAAAATCAAATTGAATATCAAAGTCGAGTTCTAAATATATTCAAATAATAAATTGAATTTAAAATAAATTCAATATTTGAATTAAATCTCATGCAAAAATTAAACTGAAAATCAAAGTTAAAGTTCAAGCACATGCTAAATTAATTAATTCAATCAATTAATTAATTAAATCAATTATCTCTTCAATTCCTATTTCTATCTTTTAGTTAGCTTTTTTTAAATAAAGCTCTCAATCAGCTTTCAATCAGTTAACTATCTCCTCTTTATTTCCTCCAATCATTCTTTTTCATCTTTCAATCAGCTTTTTCTCAATCAATTTTGTTGCACCTCCAAATCAGCAGTTCAACTATCAATCAGCATGTGAGCTCACCTGAGTTCCACCTCTTGATCAATCTATTCCACCTTTCAAATGATCTCATCCAATAATCTATAAATTGAGCATTCAATCTCCATTTTCAATCCTCCTCTGAATCCTGGACAATTACTCTGAATCATGAACTTTGAATCTTTGTGTCACTTGCAGGTTTCCAACACAATATCTGAGAGCCACCATACCACAAAGAAGAGAAGAACAATGGAAGCAATATGCAGTCTTGGAATAGGGGGGATTGATTGATATATCATATAATCTTGTTTCTTGCTTCTATGTTATTTCATTGTTTGTTTGTTTGTTTGAATTTTGATTAGGATAGGGATTCATGATTTCCCTTTCATTTCTAGTTGATTTACATTAGATGAATTCATACATGTGACACTATATATTACAAGTTACATATGAGTCTCCCTTAGTTGTAAGTTATATTTAAATTAATCACAAGTTACACACAAGTGGTTAGCCCAAATAGGGCCTACCCCAAATTAGACTCATACAACTGAGATATCCAAATGTCAAGGCCGATGGGCCACTTGGTATTTTGTGCACTGGGTCATCCCTAGAAGGGATCTGACCTAGCTACACAACAACACTCCCTCTTAGCTAGGGATGATTCCTTTTGAATAACCAGGTCACATAGTGACTACCACATGGCTACTCCCATGAATAATACATTCACCATAGCTACTCCTAGAGGGTGAACAAGCACATCATGAAATTTATTCCATGATACCCACCATACCTACTTGCAGAGAATGGACTCACCATGCCTACTCACAGAGGGAGGAAGAGGGCTTTCACCTCAACCTTCTCCTAGAGAAGGGTGCATTACCACCATGCCTACTCGTAAAGGGTGGCTCCACCATGCCTACTTGCAGAGGGTGGAATGAGGGATCTAACCTCATACTTCTCCCAAAGAAGAATGAATCTCCACCATGCCTACTCGTAGAGGGTGGATCCACCATACCTACTCACAGAGGGTAGAATGAGGGCTTTCACCTCAAACTTCTCCCAGAGAAGAATGCATTTACAAGGGATTGCACCTCGAACTTCTCTCTCTCAGAGAATAACTCATTAACAAGGGATTGCACCTCAAACTTCTCCCTCACAGAGAAGAACTCATTAACAAGGGATTGCACCTCAAAATTCTCCCTCACGGAGAATAACTCATTAACAAGTGCTTTCACCTAAAATTTCTCCATCACAGAGAAAAATGCATTAACCAAATCTTCATGATGACGTGGCTCCCTCTAAGGCTGAAATGTCAGTCTCCCTCTGAAGCTGAAATGTCAAACTACCTCTGAAGCTCAAAAACAAGCTCCCTCTGAATCTGAAGTGTCAGGCTACCTCTGAAGCTAAAAAACAAGCTCCCTCTGAAACTAAAAACAAGCTCCCTTTGAAGAACACGAGATCTACATTCAAGAGGTTAGGCTCTATAGAAGGAACCCACTCTGATACCATGTTGATTTTATGGTAGTGCTCATTAACCCACTCTGATACCATGTTGATTTTATGGTAGTGCTCATTAACCACAGGAAAACATCAGATCTGTTGTCTTACCAACCATAGATGATAAGCTCTTATCGTCACCCTCGAGCACACTATATGTCCTTCGTGTTGTTGAATTCATATCTATTGATGGAATCATGACCTTGCATATATATGAATCAATACCTCCTAATAGACCTCAAGTCGGCCATATACTTTTGGTGCCAAGGATAGGGCCAGACCTATATATTATAAGTTACATATGAGTCTCCCTTAGTTGCAAGTTACATTTAACTTAATCACAAGTTACACACAAGTGGTTCACCCAAATAGGGCCTGCCCCAAATTAGACTCATACAGCTAAGATATCCAAATGTCAAGGCCAACAAGCCACTTGGTATTTTGTGCACTAGGTCGGCCCTAGAAGGGTTCCGACCTAGCTACACAACAACACTTCAACCTTCATTTATTTTCTGGTTGCGAATTGGAGGTAGGGTTTCATCTGTTGTCGTTCTTATTTTCAATATGAGACATCTTTGCTTTATGGATTGGATTTTGAGTGAAGTAGTTGCAAATCTATTTGTATTCAGATTATAGAATGAATTCATCATGTGGATTCACATGCATGAATCCATTCAATAATTTGAATGAATATCTATGGTTTTGATTAAATTTGTTTTCAATCTGTGTGAATTATCAATTAATTCTATGTGAAAATGTTCCATGGATGGTTGTAATTTCAATTGAACATGTTATTTTATTTTATTCACCTGTGAATTAGGGGTTTGTTTGATTACATCTCTACAAATTAAAAAAAAAAAGAATATATCCAATCATTTCTTTATACTTATTTATTTTTCTGCTTTGTTTAAATCCATATAATTCTTCTGTTAACTTTATTAATTTGTATCCATGTTTTAAATTTATTTATATATCTGCAACTGCATTTTAATTTTGTTAATGAATTAGTATCTACCTACATTTTCAATTTATTAACGCATAAGTATCTGTGTTTTCTTTTTATTATTTTTCGGTTTCGGTTTTGTGTTTGCGAGGGGTGTGGTGTGCAGGAAGCTCCCACCACGCCCACGACATGGGGAGAGATCCTCCCCACCATGGCATGGGGTACTCATACCATGGTGGGTGGAGCCTCCACCCATGCATGGGGAGGGGGGGGGGGGGGGAGGAGAACTCCTCCCACCACGTGGGTGTGGGGTGGACACCCACCCACCATTTAGTAATGTTTTTTCTTTTCCCTTATAATTGCCCTGCTAAAATAAATCGACCTTTCAACATTTATTATGCCCAGCGAATTATACAATATACCCAACAATCTCTTAATTGATAAAAAAAATATTAAATTAAAATTTACCAGCTATTAAAATTAATAAATTAGTATTATTAAATCATTAAATTAAATCTCTCTTTATTGTTAAATTGTGTTGGAACCCTAAATTCTACAATTTTTAGAATTCCAGATTCCAAGACAAGGAACAAGAAAAATTCTAAATATATATATATTGAATAGGTACAAGTAATATGTTTTATATTTGTTGCACAATATGAAACCATAACATAAACACAATAATGGGCATAAAAAATAGATTGTGAAGCACCAAAGGGGGTATTTACATCATTTAAAGACCATTTATCCATTATATACCCATATAATAGCCTTAAAACACCTCTAATATACCTAAACAACTTGTAAAGTGACAATTAATTACATAAACTAAGGCAATTTCAAGATTTGGAATTATTTTTATTTAAAAGGGGGGTGTCTTTTCACCCAAAGGGGTATGAAAACCATTCAACCACATATATATGTGTGATATAAAATGTAAAGAGAGGAGAATAGAGATACAAGAGGTGGAGGCAATTTTGTACTTTTAAACTTTTTATCAAAAATAACCAGTTGCATTTTCTTTCTCATATGTGTTGAGAGTTAACATATTTTCAGAAGGCAGTTGCTTGTGATATTATCTAAAGGAGATAAGGTTATTTGTGTTCTTCTAGTGAAATTTTGTGTTTCATATTGTAGATTTGGATCAAAAAAGATTTACTTGTGAATTGTAATTGTTCCCTGTATTTCTTCCTTGGATGGTCTCTTAAAGTTAGGGTTAAATTCATTCAAGCGGTTTACAATATAGACATTGAAGTAGAGCTCATAAGAAATAGTAACTGACAGACTCGCCGAGAGGGGGTGGGTTTAAAAAATGTGTCATAAGTTTACACAATAAGTCCTGAAGAAATATAAGACTCTATAGCCCAAATAAGAGGAAAGGCACTGATCATTTGTAAACAAGCCCTTTAACCATACCAATCACCCTTTACTTTTAAGCATTAGGATTAGTAGAGTA